>NC_141055.1:38343021-38345521 GCF_041138505.1 Cibotium barometz | reverse complement strand
GCAAACAAGAGAGGGCTAAGTGTGCATCCCTGCCTGACCAATTTTGTCAAATGAATGGGCTCAATCACCCTACCATTAATCATAAGCCTAGCCACTGCATGTTGGCTAATAGTATAAATCAAAGAAGACATGCGAGGGCCAAATCCCATAGCCTGCATAAGCTGTGAAAGAAAAGACCAACTAACGTGATCATAAGCCTTTTCAATATCTAGTTGAATCATAACCACCTCTCGCCTCGAAGCCCTTGCATAATCAATTCCAATTTGTATATTCACTATATTATGCAAAATATTTCAATCTTTAATCAATCCTTATTGCCTTGGATGAATCAAAGTAGGAAGAGAACACTGTAACCTATTGACCTTTGCAAATATCTTATACATGGCCCCCATCAATGTGATTGGTCTCCATTGGCATAGATTAATTGGGGATGGAACTTTAGGCAGTAAACGTACAAGCCCAATCTTCCAACTCGCAAGCATGATACCTATATTCCAAACCTCTTGAAAAATAGAAGCGAGAGGGGCCTTCAACTTATCAAAAAACTTCGTGAAAAGCTCATTGGGAAGCCCATCCCATCTTGGACTTCTCGCTTTAGGCAAATGCTTCAACAAACCTTCCACCTCATCCTCATAAATATCTCGTTCCAATTCATTTGTAGAAACATCTGATACCCGGTGAGACGAAGCAAGTGAAACAAAGACTCTCTAGCTGCAATGACATCAGGAGATATGACCTCCTACGGACCCAACAGATGGCGATAAAAGTCCATACACACATCAAGAATATAAGCAAGATTAGTAATCAATACTCCTTGCCTATCTTGTATCCTAACAATATTCTCACGTGGATGCTTTTGTTGCAAATGAGCAAAGAACGTATGTGACTGACAATTAGAATCCATTAGGGCATCCATTCAAGCCATAAGCTTATATCTCACATATTAATTCTGATGCAATGCTAGAACCTGATGGGACAACCAATCAATAGCTATCTTAATGTCAGGGCAAGAACCGTCCTCTTAAACCACCTGGTTTCAAATCAACCGTCCTCTTAAACCACCTGGATTCAAATCAACCGTCCTCTTAAACCACCTGGTTTCAAATCAACCATCCTCTTAAACCACCTGGTTTCAAATCAACCAATAACGATTCTAGGTTCCACAACTTCTCCCTAAAATATGATGCATTATGAATCCCATTCTGGTGAGCAAGCTTTTGAATATTTAACATATAACACTCCCAAGTTGACACCCTAATAGAGATTACATGGCCTTGAAAGTTTTGTAACACTTGCAACATAAACTGATGGAAAATAGTATGCTCCAAGAAAGGCTGGTTAACCTTAAGAGGAGCCTTTCGCAATAATGGCCTATAAGCATCCACAAAATGGCTATGCATCTCCAATACCAAAGGGAAATGATATGACAAAAAATGATTATATTCCACCTGCATTGACAATATCTCAGGTAGAAACAAATCATGCTGGCAAATATACATTCGGACTAGACAAGCTCTTGTACTGTTGAGAGGCATATGTAAATCCTTTCTCATGCGAGTGTAGCCATGACCACATATCTTGTTTCAAAACTTGATTGGCAAACATATTCAAGTTGAGCCTCTTTGGCCCATCCATAATAAAGTGAGGTGTAGAAGCATGCTCCGACAATTCACATACATTAAAATCACCCAGCACAAAGCCAGGCTTAGTGTTGCACAAACATAATAAATCATCCTGATGGTAATGTGCAACACCATTAGGTGCATATAGCCCCACAAGCCATAATTTTTCACCCATAAACTCCACTTTCACAACAATGAACCACCCCCGAATATCCTGCATAGCCAATGATGGCTTAAACTGAGATTTCACTACAATCATGACTCCTGATTGTGTAGTGGGGTGCCCACTATAAAACACACGAAATTCCTTGTAATCATATACTTTTCCAACCATGGAATGTTGTTTATGCTCCACAGCACAAAACCTTGTTTTTATTCTTGGACGACATTCTAGGCTCCACCAACACCTCCCCAATAGTACGCATGGCCAACGGTAACAATTCCCACATAGTTGATGGAAAGTCTACAACCTCCACCCAAATAGGGCATGCTTGGTACAACATATCTCTATACTATGCCATAGGGCGCCAAGGTTAACATGCACCAACTTTCCATCTAGAAATAACGGGGCTTTCTACATAACCAAATCTCGAACTTCATTGGATGAGAATAAGACCTCATAGAATCCTCAAGGACCGTCAAAGATCTTCTCCACAAAATAACCATCTAATAAATCATGTAACCAATCTATAATCCTGTTGAAGAATGCCATTCGTCTAGTAAAAAAGAAAATTACAGCCTTGTTATCAAAGGATTCCACTTGTCCACAAA
The DNA here is from genome assembly GCF_041138505.1 of Cibotium barometz. Taxonomy (NCBI): domain Eukaryota; kingdom Viridiplantae; phylum Streptophyta; class Polypodiopsida; order Cyatheales; family Cibotiaceae; genus Cibotium; species Cibotium barometz. The sequence goes on along the minus strand of NC_141055.1, from coordinate 38,343,128 downwards.
CTGCCATGTTTCCACTTGGGCATCTACCACTTCCTCTATTAGAACCTTGGTAGCCCTAACATAATTTGCAATCACATATGGCTACAAAATTTGCAATCACATATGGC
>NC_141055.1:38310521-38330521 GCF_041138505.1 Cibotium barometz | reverse complement strand
CATTAATCCACTCTTTTCCAATGATTATCTAGCCTTGGAGTGCTCCTTCATCTATGACATGAAATCTGCACTCCAACTGGTTATTTCCTATAGAAATTTTAGGAATGAAATACCCAACACTCATTAAACGCATTTCATGTGAAATTTGAATGTAAGTGTGGGTTTTCCACGCCTCCAAGAATATGATATTGGTGTGGACCATAGAGTAGATGTGGGCTTGCCACCATTGTAGACCATTCTTGGTCAAGAGTCCAATCCATATTCTTGGTGGGTTTAGTTCTGGTGGAAGTTTGGGGGCGGTGGAAGACTTACCAGTTTTTGTTGGGGGTGAGAAAGTACCCTTTGTGGAAGTAGTTGGTGTGGGAAAAGGATTGGATTCGATGCACTCCCCGTCCTAGAGAATCATTGTTACTTTGCCTGGGGAAGCTCGAGGGTAGTTGTGTTGTTAGTGGAGTTAATTGTACTTGTAGTGTTTTGGACTCGACTTCCTCCAAGGATGACTACTTCATGTGTCTCACCTGTGGGAACCACATAAAACTTACAAGCCAACGGGTTAGAGACAATATGTACAATTTGTGTAAAAGACCCAAGGCTTTGTATACGTTGTCCACTAGGCAGTTGAATTTTGGCATTGGGCATTGTGAAGAGATGGTTTGCCTAGAGAGACCCATGTTTCCCATGGCAAAAGATGGTTTGCCTAGAGAGACCCATGTTTCCCATGGCAAAAGATTTTGGCTAGCTCTATGAGAGACAGCAAGGCATGTTTTCATTGCATATTTCTGCCGAAGGGGAAATCTAGCCAGACCCAAAGGGTGGTCATTTTGTGTTGGGGATCTATGCTTACACTCAGGTTGTTAAGCGAGGCAAGGGCCTTGTAGGGTTCATGAAGGTACTGGCTGGTTGGGAGCACAAATTGCATGCCGAGTTTGCGATCTAGGATGGTATCAAGTGTAGCCAGGATTTCCATCCAATCGTGGTCGACTTCGTCATTATTGACAGAAGCAACTATGTATGGCACGCGTGCGTCATCAAGGGTTGATGACAAGTATCACAAACAAAGAGATTCTCACTCCTAGCGGTGGTCACAGAATTGTTGGCCAAGGGACCTTTGGCCATGGGATGTGAGTGCCAGGTATGTAAATTTACTTTGAACGTTTGAGTCTCTTTGTGGAGGTATACATAATTTGTGTCCTAGTCATGGAACAGTCATGTTTGTCGCATATGAAGGGTTTGCCCAAGATGCTATCACAGGCGCCGAAAGTCCATGACTAAAAATGTGAGTTTGAAGGTCATGTTGTAGACTCTAATCTTGAGGTCATGTGCTAGGCCCAGGGGTTTCATAGATTTCTCGTCGGCCAGCTTTATGATGACCAATGTGGTGGGATCAAGGTGTGGTTGGCCCCAATTTTCCTAGCATGTTCTTGTGAGGATGCTTATGCCACCACCCCCATCTAGGATGCCTCTGAACGCATGTCCATTTATAGGAAATGGGCAGGGTTGCGTTTTTGTCATCACCTTCAAAGTAGTGGCCCAACATATTTACTCGAATTTTTGGTGTGCCTTTGGGTTGTGGATTGTGGTGATGGAGTGGTTCAGGATGATGGGGCTAGGATTCATCTGAGGAATCTGAGGAATCTGAGGAATCTGAGTTAGCTTTGTCCTCCACATAGGCCTGTAGTTTTCATTCCATCCAATGCCTAAGGTCATTCCATAAATGTGGATTTCCTTTTAACAAGGTTCCAATGGACATTTGGATTTGGGAAGAAAGGAAGGCTTAGAGGTCGGCAAGGTCGCGTTGATGAGGAGCTTCCTTAGGTGTGCAGGGCCTTGATCATAAGGTGGACCATTGCCTATATGGAAGTTAAATGTGGTCCTTATTTAACGGGGGTGAAGTTCGAGATTTGGGTGCCGTAGGAGGGTAAAATACCTCATCAAATTTTGTGTGGGCACCTCATGAGGCTTTGTGGACTCCGTGTCACTGTTCGCATAGTTGTTTGATGTGAATGTGAGATTTGGGCTTGGCCATCGATACAATAGGCACTCGAGGATTAGGAAGCACAGGTGGGGCAAGATCTTGGTTTGCCAACATTCATGGTATCATTGGCAACCAGAACGCTCACCACCTGTCCACTCAGGGGCCTTTTCAATAGTTCCTAGCTCATAGTACCCGGCAATATATTCACTTATAAAAATCAAAATGGAATCTCCGTCGAAGATCAGCAAGATCAACCAACAGATCTATATAAAAGAGCCATGGACTCATGCGTTGAGGACCAACAAGGTCAATTAACTAGATCCATGCCCGAATTCAAAAAACAACTCTTACTCCTTGTTTCAATATCTTCCACGATGTACGTGTGGGTATCTTCGGCGACTCAGAACCCGAGCACCGTATGGTCAGCACCCTCTAGGATCCTTCGCAGAGGTCACCTAGCACTTCACTCATAGGCCGCTTCCTTAGTCCCTCATCCACCGTATCGGAAGCTCACCATTTAAATCGAACCGAGACTGGTCAAGACCTCGGCCGACCTTGCTACTCGAGATGTCCTCCGTTGACTCTCCGTCAACTGATGCAACTTTAACAGATAGGTCTCCACATGACCTCATTCACAAGATGGTCAAAATGCTTCCCCAGTATTTTTGACATAAAACAATCATTTAAAAACAGGTCATAAATACAGTTTCTATAACGAACTCTCGTCTTTCCACATTGTTCCACATTAATCCTCATTTATTTCATATGTATTCCCATTCTCATCACATCATTTTTCATCTCATCACATCTTTTCTCATTTATCCCCATCAGATCTCATCCACTCGCATCTATCCATATCCACATCTCATCACATCATATTCATTCACATCACATATCACATCTATCCCAATTTACATCACATCTCATTCACTCACATCCCAATTCACATGACATCACATCTCATTCATTCACATCCCGATTCACATCACATCACATCTATTCACGTTCATCACATTCATGTATATCACATCCATTTACATCCATCACATCACATTCATTCATATCCATCACATTCATTCATTCATATCCACCACATTCATTCTCATAACCATCCCATCACATGGATTCTATCCACATTATATCACATGTATTCTATCCACATTATATCACATCACTTATATCCACATCATATCTCATTCATACACATCTCATCTCATTCATCCACATCCATCTAATCATTCACATGTACGACTACTCACATCTATCCATATATTCATATCTATCACTTCACATCCACATATATTCATGTCTCATCACATTCTTTCACATCCACATCCACATCCATTCTTTCACATACTCATCCACATCCATTCTTCACATACACATTCACATCCATTCTTCATATACACATCCATATCCATTCTTCACATACATATCCACATCCATCTCCATTCATTCACATCTATTTGATTCACATTACATCTCTTCACATCTATTGACATCACACCTCATTTCTATGCAAGTTTTCAGTTTGATTTTCTTTTGAATACAAGGAGTATTTCTTGAATCAATATCCCTAAAACTTCTTAATTGGAATTTTGAATTTCATACCAGAATTCCTCGAATTCTATAACCTTGATCCACAGATCAATTCGAACGGTTTCAAACTTAGTTTTAGATTTGGCGGTAGTTTTGAGTGTATTTTTCTAAATTGGTCGCACCTTCTTTCCTCAAGACTGACAAAAGAGTTTGGTCTTGGTCATAGTCTGATTCAAGGTTCGAGTCGGATAAGATTTTTCCTGATTTATCTTTCTTGAAAAGGTTTGATAATTCAGTTACTATTTTACTGAATTTCTTTCTTTGAATATTCACTTAACTGATTTCTAAATTAGTTACGAATTTTAATGAGGAATAGATTAATCATTTATCTGAATATTTTGATCTCGATAGATTTCTTGAATTCTCTTTTTACAGTTCGTGTGAATATAAAATGACAGAAATTTCTCTCTTAGAGTATTTAATTATTCATTTATCAAACACTCATAGAATTTAAGAGAATTCTAATTTTGATATAAAAATTCTTTATGCATCTATTTATGCATAAAAATCAACTTCAGTGGTTGGGAATAACTCTTTTATAAAAAAATCCTTTTATGCATCTATTTATGCATAAAATCAAATTTAATAAGAATAATGCTTTTAAAATAAAAAGAATTTCTTTATGCATAAAATTTAATTTTTATAAAAATAATACTTTTATAATAAAAAAATTCTTTTATGCATCTTTCTATGCGTAAAAATCAAATTTAATAAAAATAACACTTTTGTACTAAAAAAAATTCTTTTATGCATCTTTCTATGCATAAAAATCAAATTTAGTGAGAATAACACTTTTGTAATTAAAAAAATTTCTTTGTACATCTTTCTATAAAAATCAAATTTAATTAGAATAACACTTTTGTAATTAAAAGAAATTTCTTTATGCATCTTTCTATGCATGAAAATCAAATTTAATGAGAATAACACTTTTGTAATAAAAATTTTTTCTATGCATCTTTTTATGCATAAAAATCAAATTTAATGAGAATAATACTTTTGTAATAAAATAATTCCTTTATGTATCTTTCTATGCATAGAAATCAATTTTAATGAGAATAGCACTTTTATAATTAAAAAAATTCTTTTATATATCTTTCTGTGCATAAAAATCAAATTTAATGAGAATAATACTTTTGTAATAAAAAAAATTCTTTATGCATCTTTCTATGCATAGAAATCAATTTTAATGAGAATAACACTTTTGTAATTAAAAAAATCCTTTATGCATCTTTCTATGCATAAAAATCAATTTTATTGAGAATAACACTTTTGTTATTAAAAAAATTTCTCTATGCATCTTTCTATGCATAAAAATAAATTTTAATGAGAATAACACTTTTGTAATTAAAAAAAATTTCTTTATGCATTTTTCTATGCATAAAAATCAATTTTAATGAGAATAACACTTTTATAATAGAAAAATTCCTTTATACATCTTTCTATGCAATAAAAATTAATTTTAATGAGAATAACACTTTTGTAATTAAAAGAATTCTTTTATGCATCTTTTTATGCATAGAAATCAATTTTAATAATTAATATCAGTGATATCCATGCATATTCATAGGTGAATATGTACATGGAGTAATTAGAATATTTCTTTTAGATGCAAAAACAATGGAAATTACTCTTTCGGAATAACATATAAACAAACTTTCTTTTCTACAAAATTCAGAAAAATTTTGCCATAACCTCCTTTGTATGGCTAACTTCTCATTTTTATCATTCTTTATTGAAATTAAATTAACCCAAATTAGATTTATAGAACTCTAATCTACACAATTTTCTAAATTCAAGAGAGTAAACAATAAGAAGAGTTTAATTAATCCTTTAGTTAATCTTTCTAGGATTGAGAAAGGTTGGAATGTAAAGAGAAAAAGGGGGTGGCCTTTTTATCAAAGACATAGCCTTTGAATTTAATTTAACATCTGCAAAACATAAAAATTAAGAAAACCATAGATTCTTCATTAAACAAGTAAGAAAATTAGCTTACATGGAGCTTGTAAGCTCTCCTTTGGCTTGAGGGATTGAGGGTTCTACTCTTGTTTGAAGCAAGAGTGGCCACCAATTCACTTTGGAGAGGATTATAGGCCAAAAATAATAGAATTATTAAAAAATTCAATGTAGATGGCTCAGGGGGACGACAGGAGCAGAGTAACAGTGCATAAACACCATTAAGCTTTTAATTTATAGGAAAAAGTGAGCCTCTAACCAAGCAAACTGATTCTAGAATTTTCCAAATCAATTTGGGTAAATTTTGACCATTTTTGGATCATTTCAGCTTACTTTTTGGATCTAGTTTTGAAATAGGAGAGAGGAGAGATGAAAATATCTCATTTTATTGATTAAAAATTAGAGATAATGATGAGAAAAAGGCGCCTACTTCATGAGGGGAGATCCCCACACTGAGGTCTCAAAATTCAAAAATTAAATTCTTTTCTTTGGTTCTTAGTACACTCTTCATCTTATGTGAGCATTTACTCATTTTTGGGGGGGTTTTCTTTTATTCTTCAATTTATCTCCTCCCTACATTTGGATTAATCTTATTGGTCCATAGGAACCTTAATTGAACCATAATCTTTTTTTTAAATAAAAAAATCTGGATCCTTAGGCTAAGGTCTTTTATACCTATTTTTAATTAATTCCAATTGCACATTGAAAAGTTCTTTTTGAATTTCTATTTCAGAGGAAACCATTTTAGACACTAGGAGGATTTTTAAATCCAAAAATATCTCAATTTTGAATTATCTTCCTCTAGACATTTTCTCTCTCCAGGCCAAAACAGGATCTTATTTCAAAGGGGAATAATTATAAGATCAGAAGGGGAGGTTCTTACACCTGCACACCTCAAAAGCTGGAGGGAAGAATCTTACTGAAACTTAGAAATTAGATACTAAAATATGGAGAGAGATAACATATGATGTGGTATATGAATTATATATCCAATTCATAATAGAAGTATCATTTATGGGCGGCTAATTTATATTCCTTGGAAAACCTAGCCCTCTCTCTCAGAGCATCCCCCCTCTCTTCTAGAGCTCTCTCCCTTCCTCTCCCTCACAATCATTATTAGTAGAAAAGGAATGGAAATTTGGATGAAAGGGCAACCATGCATTTTTTTTGTGTTGCCATCAAAAGGGTGAACATGGTTTTAATTTGTTCAAATCGGTATATTATATTCATCCTCAAGCCAAATTAACAAGGGTGGATGTTTTAGTCTTGAAAAATCTCTACCTTTTTTTGGCAAAAATCTTTATTTGGGTTAAGCAGTAAGCGCTGTAATAAGGAGCCTTAAGCATAGGATTTAGCCTAAGGTGAAACATTATATCAATTAAGTGATTGTGCAATTGCCGATGCTAAGTTGTGCAACCATTAATAAACAAGCACAGCCTTGGAGAGTGGCTTGAGATATTAGGGATTCTAATAGGCATAGGGTAGATCAGAAGGCTTGACACTAGTATTTCTAAAACACTTATTGAACAAAGCTACAATACTTTGGCCATACAACCACACTTTTGTTTCTTTTTTTCTTGTCGTTGCCAAATTGTGGCATTGTGTAGGCCACTATGGAACTGTTTTCTAGTAGTGTTTCCCCTAAAACAAGACACATTAATACCTTGCCAAATAGAAAGGTAAGAAAAAATTAGAGGTTTCTTAATACACACTATCTAAAACTTGGGAAAGCATTACCTTACACTTTAAGAAGGTGAGTAAATGTTTTTTGTAGCTAGCCCTTGCACTACTTTTGATTGAAAGAATCTATTGTATCTGTTGTGTTTCTTTTGAATCAATGTTACAATATTATGACCCATGGTTCTTGATGGTCCTTTTAATGTAATATAAGAATCTCATGAATAATTTTTATCCCTTTACACCATTTTTAAAATTTGTTGCAATTCCAAAACAAATGCACAGTTCTCTTTATGCAAACAACAAGCCATACACAACTTTTCCCAAGGCCCAAACCTTCCTCTATAACGGACCCGAAGTCTGATGATGAATTTAAAATCATGTGAAAACTTTTGAGTTTGGACTCAAATGAGTTTGCCTTAGTTTACCTAAGGCTATGATGAATTCAAAACCGTGTGGAACTTTTTAATTATGATAAAACCCACAATGCAACTGGTTCCGGGGTTAGTAAAAAGTAAGGCTTCTTTTTTTTTCCGGGAAAAGGATCCTTCCATTAGTTAAAGAAAAACAGCCCCACAAAGGGCTAAGTACAACCACAACGGGCTAAATATAGCCTCACCTCATATAACGGTGGGAGACAAATGATCAAAGGGAAGGAGATACTTTTCCTCTGGCTGGCCGCTCTGTGAGGAGAATGCTATCTCATAAAGGGGGAGGAAAGGGGGCGGGGGGAAACAACCATACGGGTGGTCTGTAATGCCAAATGGGGTCACCGCCTCTATCCGTGAGGAAAGGGCCAGGCCTCCAAGTCTCAAGAAGGCTTCCCACCGCTTCCGCATGCGGTTAGAACCTCCCTGCAACTTCCCCCACTGACTGCGGAGGGTGTGAATGATGTCGAGCCATATGCTCCTGATGGTCTCAGCCAGCGGAGTGTGGGTGCCCTCGATGGCCCCGCTACATCTAGCCCGCTAGATGTGCCAGGCGGCTATGCCACTGCAAATCTCCCATCGCTGGCATGAGCCTGGTCGCCAGACACCTGTCGATGGGCCTGTGATTGGTACTACTGCAATACGATGGTGGGAAGGGCAAGTCCTCCCCCCGTCCTCCTCTTACGTCCTGACCACTCTAGCCTCGATGGCCCAAGCAACAGAACCCCAAGTGATGATTCGGGTCAATGCCCTGTCCATAGCGAAGATGCAGAGAATCCACTGCCAAATTCGTTGAGCCTTCGGGCAATCCCAAAGGCAATGTCACTGAGACTCCTAGGGGTGACCGCACCTTGTGCAAGCTGCTTACCGACCTCAACTGCCAGCCAAGTACCAACTGCCAGACTCCTGTGTGCGAGCCAAGTACCAACTGCCAGACTCCTGTGTGCGAGCCAAGTACCAACTGCCAGACTCCTGTGTGCCGTCAACCAAAGGAAGAGAGTGATCTTCCTCGGCCGAAAGCTATCCCAAAGCCTCTTCCAGAAATCTGAAAGGAAGCGCTGTGATAGGCCCTGAGACTACCAGCGTGTTGCTGCTGCCGGTGTGCCATCTATCTCCGGCATCTGGATCCTATAGCCGAGCCACATTGTATATGCAAAGAAAGGGGTATCCAGAGTCTCCACCCGATCTGTGGGATCATGCCAACACCTTGACCCGTGCTGGATCGATGTGCCATGCCCGTGCCCGAAAACCAATCACCCTCACCCTCTGCAAGGTGCAGCCTCTGAAATCCTCCAAGGGGTGCTCTGATCTCTCTAATCTGCCATGTAATCCAATAGAAAAAGCGAGCAGACCACTGTCCTCATCTGCTCCATGGACCGCCACAAGGATATTGTGTCTGGTGAACATGCCTAGCCACACTGGGGGGGGTCGGCTTTGGAATAGGAGTCAACCACTCCTGAGGAATAGTTGAGTCGATGTCGATGCTGAGCCTGTCTCTACCCCGGATTCCTGTCATGCCTCTCTCCTGCTCCTCCTGAGGTAACTGCCTGTGTGCAATCCAATCTCCAAGAGACCTAGCTGGTCCCATGCTCAAAGCGCCCCAGGATATGTGCTGTCAGGCCCCTAGCATGTGGCCACTAGGTGCCCAAGCACGAAGTAGACTGGCTGCGAATCTGTCCTCAAAGGCTGGACTGAAACCACGGGTTCACATCTCTGTGAAGATCCATCTAGTACTCTGCGGCCACAGGCCTCCAAGGCTCGGAGCGCGGGCTGAAATCTGGGCCAAGAAGGTAAGGCTTCTTCAAAAGCAAGTCTTTGGCTAATTGCTCTAGGCAACCACAATAATAACTGGTTATGTAAGCGACGGTGAGAACTTAAGAAGAGAGGTCATTAATCTTCAAACAATTGAGCCAAGAGCCCACTATAGCATTGATATAACATGCCATAGCCTCCAGATCACATTAACCCAACATGACTGTTGCCAGGCACTAATGGTCTTGTGGTTTATAAAACTAGTAATGAAAGAGAGAAGAGTAATGACATAGTAGAATAAATCCTCTCAACCTCATCTGAACTGAATAAAGCTCGCAAATCCACAAAGAATCCCGCTAGATCGGAGAGAACCAAGTTTCTTACTAAGATTGAAGAGCAGGGTTGTGAACAAAGCAAAGAAAACTTTTACAGATGCTGAAATATGCTGCAGGAAGATGTTAGAAGTCATCTCCTGTCTATTTGTATACACCAGGGCCTCTGTTGTGGGTGTGCCCGCCCGTATATCATTTTTTCCACACTCCCCGTATTTTTTCTCTATTTTTCCCATTTTTTCCTAGTGGTTGGAGGGCTGCCAGGTGATGCCAGGAGCACCCCATTGCTGGCCGACTGGATCTACATCAATCGTGAGCTTTAGGAGTGCTGGCCGACTTGTTTTGACCAGTCGTGGGCATCAGGCTGCTGGCCGACTGGTATTTTCTCAGTCGTGGGCACCATCTGTAGCTGGCCGACTGCTCACATGGAGTTGTATATATTGCCCCTCAGCCCCCACCACTTTCTCATTCAGTTTTTCGGGAACTTGTGTATAGAGAAGAGTTTACACACCTATCTCTCTGTGTTTCTTGTGCTGATTATTTTCTGCAGTCTACTTGCTCTTGTCTACCCAAGTTTGGTTGTCATTTCCGCTGCATATTCTGACATGGTATCAGAGCCCTAGGCTCTAGGAGATCTTGGGCGTTTTTCTGAGCAAGAGGGGGAGCAACAGGTTGCTGATCGGTGGACTATTTCGGGCTGAACGGGAAGAGAAGGTGCAAGAGGAAGGTGGGCAAAGGGGCTGGACAGCCACTTGCATATTTTCTAATTTTCAGATTTTTTCCCACCCACACACCCTTTCAGGTTACTCTCCGAGATGGCAGATTTACTAGAGATGGCCGAGAAGCACGTGAAGATTCCGACTCTCCCCACGTTCCCAGTGGATCGTCAGTTGGACGGGTCCAATTACGGCATCTGGAAGGTCATGATGGAGTCAGTTCTGGAGTCATATGACCTTGCTGATTTTATTATCATAGGGGTGCCACGGCCGGAAGCTGAGGAAGGGGAGTTATTATCAACGAGGAAGGACCGAGAGGCACAGGCACACATGTGGGACCGTGTCAACGCCAGGGTCCGGTCGTTTATATTCCTCAATTGCACACCACAGGTGATCAACCATGTGAAGCACATGACGCTGGCGAGAGGCATATGGGAGCACTTGGCTTCTTTGTACAACAGGGTGTCACCCATGAAGCGGATATCCTTGGAAGTGCAGATGCGGGTTATGAACCCTGCAAAGTCTTCGACGATGCGGGAACACATTAACAAGCTGCAGGCCCTTCAGCAGGAAGTCCTTCAAGCTGGGAAAGAGATATCATCCGAAGATATGGCCATCACGTTACTTTCCCACTTGCCTGGTTAGTATTCCGCTTTCTATTCCTCGTTGATCACGAGTGGCAGGCTCAGCACCATTACTTGGGAGGAGCTTGTGCCAATGGTCTTGGACCAGGAGGAACGTTTCACGAACCCTCCTCACGGCGGAGGTTTGGAGGCCTTAACTGGCCAACGGTCGAAAGGCCGTAATACCAACAAGGGCAAAGGGAAGGCTTCACCGGAGAAGTCTTCTGAGAAGAAGCCTGATCCAGAACGAGAGAAGCTGAAGGCCGAAAGATCGTGTAATGATTGTGGCGAGAAAGGCCACTATTGGAGGAAGTGCCCTAAGCGGACAGGGAAGAGTGCTGATTCCTCAGCCTCAGCTGCGAAGACTCTGGCATTTGTGCACTTGGAGATGGTGGACTCCGATGCTTCATCATCTTCGAGCGAGGAGGCAGTTGGCTTCACCGCCGCAAAGGATACCCGGGAATGGATTCTCGACAGTAGTGCTTCCAGGCACATGACTCCATCCCGTGACTTCTTCCTGGATCTGAAACGGCAGTCAGGTCGTATTTTTATTGGCGATAACTCCACTATTCCGATACATAGTGAGGGCCGGATGGAGATTATTCCCGACGGCAAGGGGGGCAAGCATGCTTCCCGTGTTCTTTATGTCCCTGCTCTGGGCTTTCATCTTTTGTCAGTGCATGAGGTATGCAAGACTGGCTTTCGGGTGGAATTTGAGGAGCATTCAGTTGCTCTAAGGGACCGTGAGACAGGCAAAGTTGTTTGGGAAGGCGGTGTGGAGAATGGCATCTACAAGCTCTCTGCACTCTCCTCATTGACAGGCTCTCAGGTCGGAGATTTGTGGCACTTTCGTTTTGGCCACTTAAATGTGGATGCTTTGCGGCGCGCCTTCTGGGACCAGATGGTGGTTGGCTTGCCAGATGTTGGTAATAGGCAAGGACGCTGCAGTGCTTGCATACGTGGTAAGCAGCACAGGGAATCCTTTCCGAAGCAGGCTTCCAGGCGGGCTTCGAAACCTTTGGAGTTGATTCACACTGACTTGTGTGGACCACAGCAGATACCATCCTTGGGAGGATCTCTCTACTTCATGCTGCTTGTTGATGATTGTACCAGATTTACGTGGGTCTACTTTCTTTCCCAGAAGGACCAGGCTTTTGCTCGGTTCAAGGATTGGCACGTGATGGTGGAGAAAGAGTCTGGATTCCAGGTCAAGACTCTCAGGGCTGACAAAGGAGGTGAATTCTCCTCGACTGTATTTTTCCGGTTTTGTGCAAATCATGGCATCAAGAGGGAATTGGCCAATACAGGATCGCCTTCGGAGAATGGAGTTGTTGAACGTAAGAACAGGACTGTGGTGGAGATGGCGAGGACCATGCTGGAGCATCGTGATCTTCCTCGTCCACTTTGGGGTGAGGCTGTGGCAACAGCTGTCCATACCATTAACCGCTCTCCGACGACTTCTGTACCCCATATGACTCCATTTGAGGCATATTTTGGCAGGAAACCCGATGTCTCGCACTTCCGTGTCTTTGGGAGTGACGCGTATGTACATATCCGAAGAAGCAGAGGGGGAAGCTTGACTCCAAGTCCCGCAAGCTGGTATTTGTGGGGTATAACTCTCTTTCCAAGGGATACAGGTTGTATGATCCAGAGAGGAACGAGATTGTTGTCAGCCGGGATGTGGTCTTTGACGAGCATGTTCCAGCATCCACTGTCGAGAAGCCGCCACTTCTTGGAGATCCAGAGGAGTTTGATGATGATTCCCAGTCTACCACTCCAGTTGATCCACCTCAGTCATCACAGGAGGTTGCGCCCGCAGCTGGAGTTGAGCCCCTGCGACCACAAGAGGCTCCACGATCTGTTCGAGTACCTAGGTGGTTGTTAGACACCCTTCGGGAGTCAGGTGTCGCGGACCTACCCTCCGAGTGGACCACAGAGGACGGCCCTCGAAGATCACATCGAGTCCGAGATAAAAGCAACACGACGGAGCTTCTTCAGGTGAACTATGCTCTGATGTCTCGTATCATGCGGGATAAAGAGCCCACTTCCGTAAAGGAAGCCCTTTCACACGATACTTGGAGGGAAGCCATGCAGGTGGAACTTGACGCCATCGAGAACAACAACACTTGGGAGTTGGTACCGAGGCCGTCGAAGCGGTCAGTCATTGGTGTCAAATGGGTCTTTAAGACCAAGTACGCGGCTGATGGGTCGGTGGACAAACACAAAGCCAGGCTCGTGGGGCTAAGGGTTATGCTCAGCGGCCAGGCATCGACTACGAGGATACCTTTGCACCGACAGCGCGGATGACCACGATTCGGACCGTTCTTGCCCTTGCTTCTTCTCAGAGGTGGCCCGTGTACCAGATGGATGTAAAATCTGCATTCCTTAATGGTGACCTGCAGGAGGAGGTGTACATTGAGCAGCCTCCAGGCTTTATTGTTCCAGGATCGGAAGGGATGGTTTACAGGTTACGTCATTCAGTTTTTCGGGATCTTGTGTATAGAGAAGAGTTTACACACCTATTCTCTGTGTTTCTTGTGCTGATTATTTTCTGCAGTCTACTTGCTCTTGTCTACCCAAGTTTGGTTGTCATTTCCGCTGCATATTCTGACAGAGGAAGCCCAAAAAATGATGTGCTTTAGTTACCACTGTTCGTGTGCCCTGCCTCACACTAATGCCCTCTTTTGTCCCTTATTGATTAGGACTCACAACAACAACTAAACCCTATAGCAACACACATGAGTGTAAGCTGATGCATGTGACAACTACCCAGCTGAAAAGTCTATGCTGGAAAGTCTATGCAAAACACCAAGCATGTGACAAAAACAATGTTGCCAAAAATCGGAGTCCTTCCCTCCCAGCACCACAAGTAGTGAAAAGACTGCTCAAACTATCCCGACAAGCAGCCACTAGAGTTTCTGCACAACCAAATGTGCATGGTTGGCAACAAAGCAGCAAAATAAAAGCATATAGACATTGTCTGGCCCATATCATGTTGAATAAACATGGACAAACGGGGGTGACGCCAAGGATTGGTCGGGCCCAAACGAGCTACAAGCATTACCCCAATGAGTTTGAAAAGATATACAGGGTTGGCAAAACTGATTTTATTATCAGATCACCTACTTAATATGAGGAGCTGCAAGCGAGAGAACTGCTGTATTTACAATAAGAACCAGCCTCCATCAGTCGGATAGGAATGCAGACTGCTGAAAATATAATAATGGAATACATAAGTGAATGAGAGAGATTGGCATCTCTTGTGCAATACACTGTGTAACATGCATTCCACAACCTCTACTGGTCCGAAGGCCTTGCAATTGAGAGAACTGCCAAGTTGCTACATGAAAGACTCCAAACTGGAGGCATCGAAAGAATAAGGGAGTATAACACCTTCATATTCCCATAGTAAAGAAGGATTCTCTCTCCTTTCCCCTCTGCAAAAATGGAAGATTTTGGGCATCCCGTTACAAAGTAGGCACACACTGCCTCAGAAGTAGCTGGACTGTTCATGGAGTATATTGAGATGAGCCAGTATTTTGGCCGCCAAAGGTCTTGTCAAGGGCGTGCCCTCCTGTGTTAACGAGACCAGTGGCATCTGTGCCACACTACCAAACTTCCCTTTGTACTTTTCTTTCCTAAGAATCTTCTCCAAAATCAATAAAGCCTTTTCTTGGACTCCAGCATTGCCACTAGTAAGTTTTCTAATGATGGGTATCATGCCATCAGCATCCGCAATGACATCTGAGCCCTTCTCCCAGCATTCATCACTCACAAGAGTAAACAGGGCTGCCAATGCAGCTTCATCTGTCTCTTCTTCCCTCTCCTCCAGAGCTTGTATAAGAGGTGAGATTGCACCTGATTCCACTAGGCAAAATGTGCCATTGACAGAACAAAGTCCTCTGTGAACAATACAGCCGGGTTCAGGTGGCGGCGCAAAGCACCACCAACCCCTGGACCCCTTGATTGGCACACTCAACTTTGGAGTGCTTTCTGAAAACTGCTGAAGTGACATAGCTGCCCTGCACTTAGCCAATGAAGTGCCAACGCTAAGGAGATTTACTAATAATGGAATGACATCATACTTGGCCGTATGCGCTTGAAGTTGTATGTCTGTTGGAAGTGTGAAGCGTACGAGAGTCCAAGCAGCATTTTCCACCAGCGGAGTATTGATCCTTCCCGAAATTCTAGATAAACATCTCTCCATAATGGTTATAATGGAAGTAAGCACTCCGGCCCGCAGCATCCTCTCTGTAACTTGCCTGTTATGTAAGGGTAGATTGCCAAGTATGCCCATAGCAGCTGTCTTTTCTTCTTCCAATGACTCGGCTGAGAAAAGGTCCACCATGATTTGATAAGAATCAGGTGCCATCTCCTCAGCCAATATATCCCCCCCTCCATCTTTTGTCAAGGTAAACAAGAGCTTTAAAGCATACAAACGAACCTCCATGTCCTTGGCATCCATGAAACGAGCAAGCAACTGAATGCATCCACCTTCCCTCAAAGTTGCTCTAAGACCCACTGAAGCAGGATGACCACAGATGCAGCCCAAAGCTCTGAGGATATGGCTCTGTATATTTGGCCCCGTCAGAGTGAGAAGGGACATAAGCTGAAGAATGGCTTCATCTGTATCTCTCCGATTGCCCCATAAATCTAGGATACTGAATGACTGACTTGACATGGCTAAATTTGCAAAAGTGGCTGCCGCATGCTCCCTTACAGTTGCTGCTATGGACTTAACTGTAAAAAGAATCTCCAGCAATGACTGCATAACTCCAGCTTCAATCATGGGATCTCTGTTTTCTGGTAAAACTGAGAGGTTTCGGAAAGCTCCAAGTGCTGCTGTCTTGCACTCCACATTTCCCTCTGAAGCCATTTTCACAAGAGGAGCTAAAACCCCTCCTTGTACCAAGAGGGCTCTGCTCTGATCTGACAGCTGCATCTGCGACAATGTATTCGCCATGAGGATCTGGGTGTTATGTGATCCTGTTGCACCAGAGACAAATAACAAAAAGGACTCTACGTTAGGAAATCTAGGTATCTTAGCTAGTATAACGCTCTCAGCTTAGAATACACATGTTTAATCGACTTTGCAGTTCAGCATCTAGAACATGCATTATCCTCTCACCATGACATGGCGCATGAGTGGCATACATGGTATATTGCAGCACGCCATGGACATCACACCTATCATGTGAATCGATGTGTATCCACATGGTCACAAATTAGACGGCTATGACATCTAGTGGTACTCAATTAGTGGGGTCACTTTGCATACATGCTTGACATCTACACACTAGAAGGCCTTTCGACATGGCATGATGATGTGAGATGAACCCCAGAAAAAATAGAACCTTTGTTAGAAGAGTGAAAGAGAGACCTTCATCAAGGCACTGCACAAGAGGTTTGAAGTAATTGAAATCTGCCATGAGCACAATATTGTCATCACTCTTTGCTAATAGTTTCAACAGCTCTTTTGCATTGGCTGCAGCAGGTGTATTATCACTATTGGCCATTGTGACCAGCAGCAAAATGCAGCCCTGCACTTTGGAGATCCGCTCACACAAACTTTCTTCTTTAGACAGCTCCAGGAGTAATGCTACTGCTTGTCTGGCCTCACCTGCATCCCGAGCAAGGGAACGCACTGCATATTCTATGGCACCTGCATCGCAGAGCTTACCCTGCAAAACAAGTACAAACTGAATGACATTAGAAAGCATCACAATTCTTGGTTGGAAGTCAGACTAGCAAAGACTTGATAAACTTCTTACTTTACACTGAAAACTCTGCGCGTGCACATGTGTGTGTTTGTGTGGGGGGTGGGTGTGGAGGGGGGAGTGTGCATGTCTGTGTATCTGTGCGTGCACGCATGTGGGGCGCGTGTGTGTGCAACACAACACGAGCCATCTTGTTCACCAAAAACATCCACTCTCAGCACAATTTCTGTCATCCACAATCAGTGTACTAAGAAAAAAGAACAAAAAACCAACCCAACTTGCTAACTAAGCTTCTTACCCTGTTATCCGAATTGTCTGCCACCAAAGTGATCAAAGTTGCAAGGGTCTTCTTTCGAAGCTCACGCTTATTTGATCCAAGAAGACCCACCAACACAGGAATCAAACCTTCAGCTGCAACCCAGTACTTGTGGACAGATTTCTCCTCACACAAATCCTGAATCTCAAGCAAGGCCCCAGTAATCCCTTCATCATTCCCTGATCTCAATCTGGCCGCCATGCCTGCTAGCTTTTTGTACGTGTTAATATCCCTCCACTCCTCGATGGATTTCTGCAATGACCTGTTAGGCCTCAATGACAAGCTTTGGAGCTCCATCTTTGTGACGGGGCACACATTATGGCCTTCTGCAAACCACTTCTGTATAGCAGACATCTCAAATGTATGTCCCGAATCTATTTCGACAGGGTTTTCCATCACGTCCTGTGTGATTGGGCAGTAGAAGGTTTGAAGCGGTGGCAAGAAATTGCTGTCCAACCCTCGCCTTTGCTCTTGATACCGTTTTTCGCTCTCTGTTGCAGAGCCCAGTGCATTTGCTGAGCTAAGGAGAGAAATGATCTGGTCAAGCTGAAGGACCTCTGTTTCATGTTTATCAAGTGCCACCGTTTCTTTCTCTTTTCTCAACTCATCATACTCATGCCTGAGAGAAGAAGGATCTGATGAGACCCCCGCCACCATAGCCATCTTGTGAAGAAGCTCATTTGAATTCTTGGTGCCTACATATCGATCTCTTGTGCCGAGCTCTATCTCGTCCACCAGATCTTCCTCTGCTGCAGAAAGCCTTATCTGTGTGGTTTGCATGTCTTTGCAAAGAAGCTTGATCCTGTTCTTGGATTTGAGGGTGATCTCCACACTGTCTGATGAGAGTTGGAGCAGAGCTGTTGCCACAGACTGGAGGATGGATTGGATACATGTTGTGTATGTACGGCAATGGAGCAGGAGGTAAAATCTGCTCTTGATGGTGCAGATGTTGATGAGCTCCTTTGAATTTTTCAGCTCTGTTTCAAGAGGTTGGATGATGATATGAAGAGGGGATAAGGCCGCTCTGGGATCTTCTTGAACCTCTCTGAGAAGTAATCTAACTTTCTCCAGGAATGAAGACAGCTGGGCAAAGCAGCCATGGCATACCACCACATGCTTGGCAGCCTCAGCAACTTCAGATATCTGTTCCAGCAACTGCAAGACAGCCCCTGCACTACCACTGCCGCCCCTCAGCATACTGCTGAAACCCTAATACCCTTGCCTTGCCTGAACCCTAACAAGAATGGAACCTGAAACCCTACCCGTAATGTTTCAGATCTAGCCCTCGAAAAACCATGTTTCATAGACATAGGGAATCTACATAACAGAAGGGGAGTAGTATTATAACCATAATTCTTTAGCAGAGGCTGGTTTGGGAACCCTGAAATTCTATCCGGAAACCCTAGAAATGATTTCTGACGTGAATGAAAGATGGTGTGTTGAGCAATCAGCCAACCGACTGAAACCCTAAAATCCTAGCAAATACGAAGCATGTCCGGGGCAAAACGATTGAAAAAATGTTGTAAAAGGTCACTAATCCCTCAGTAATTGAATCTGCAACAAGCTGCGTTGAAGCTCCAGGGCAGCCTTAGCTCTGGTTAATCTGAGGGATTAGCACCCAAATTGCTATTTGCGCCAAATTTATGCACAGCCCAATTGCAGTAAACCATTTCCTGCAGTTCTACGTCGCCGGTTGAACGATTAAAACGAATTGGGCAATCCGCCTGTTTCAGCAAATCAATAATTTGTAGATTAAATTAATGTAATAGGGCGATTAATTATATATTTGATATGACCAGGACTGTGTACACGGCTCAGAGCTGAGCTGGTCGTATTCAATTAAGCCAATTGGCTTCGCTTTTACGTGGACGTTGTTGTCTATGGCCACCCACCAATGCATGACCCAGTCAAAAATATATATAACTATTTTATATACATTATCTATATTTTCATTTTAAATATTTCGTGGACCTTTGGCACCTCAAATGTCAAAGCCTTTCATTGTCTACTCCACGCGGAATCAGGCCTTCCTTGTGAGAATTAAAGACTCCAGAGAGGGTGTGTGCTTTTTTTTAAAAAATAATTTAATTATTTTTATTACAAGTCGGCTCTCGCCTGTCTCTGATGGGTTTGACACCTCTCTCTCTGTCTCTGTCTCTGTCTCTGTCTCTCTCTCTCTCTCGTTTCTGCCCTCCCCCCGCTCTGTGTCACCCCCCACCCCCGTGCGATGGTGTTACATAGTGTTTGTAATTCTAAGCATAACCAAGGCTCATTAGAGAGCATGAAATTATCACCTTCGAACTTTCAAAACTCAAAGCCTTTGATTTGTGAATTATACCACATTCTCTTATCATGTCTCCCTTATAGAGAAAGTTTGTGTGTGTGTGTGTGTGTGTACTAAGCGATACTCAATAGAGATCATGAAATTTTCGCTTGGTCATTTGAGAACTAAAAAGAAAACTATAGAGACAAAAACATTTGCTGTTTCAATACATCATTTTTGCATTTTGTGTGTGTGTGTGTGTGTGTGTGTGTGTGTGTGTGTGAGAGAGAGAGAGAGAGAGAGAGAGAGAGAGAGAGAGAGAGAGAAGTGTGCCACTTGTTGCAAATGCCTTAGGTTAAAAGCTCGAGCAAAAAAGGATAAATAAAGAATCACGAAGAGTGTTTAAAAGTATAAATGTGAACTCATGTCATATTTTTCTTGGAGAAAATTCCAATACATATAACTATACCCTTCCTTATTATACGTAGGCACACCAAATTTTTTTTAAAGATTTAGGTAAAGGTGTCACTAAAGTTTCCCTAACATCATAAGAGACCATTCCCAAGTGTAGTTAACTACACCTTTTGGTATTTACACTAGGCACCTTGGTTGCATACATAATAGGGGAGGCTCATAACTTGCAAACCCA
>NC_141055.1:37653021-37680521 GCF_041138505.1 Cibotium barometz | reverse complement strand
TCTAGGTAGTGAGGAGGTCTGCACCACATAATTGTGTGTTGAGTCACCAGTGTGTTTGGATCAAAGTACATTGTCTGTGAGAGATGGATTTAGGGCTGCCAAACCCCCTAGCGGTTGCTGGGATATGAATGGTAGTCATTCATGTGGAATGAAGTCCATGATTTGAAGGCCTCACCTTGATATAAATTCACTCGTCGTCTTAACTCTCCTCTTTGAAGTAGCGGGGTCCAGGTTGGGTGGTGAGTTAATTGCTTTCCTTGTGTTCTCTATTTCTCTCTCTCATGTGTAGTAGTGGGACCTATGGTTCAGTTGGTGAGTTTGCAACTCCTTTTTTTTTTTTCTTTGGGGTTCACTATGCATATATGTGCACACTTTTGGTGCTTTTGACATAGGTTGGTCCTGCTGCTATACACGTTCAAGCAATGTGTCTTTGCATTTATTATTTGGAAAATTGTAACATTTATTTGACAGGTCAAGAACAACAGGAGACCATACCATAAAAAAGTTAAGGTTCTGACGGTTGGCACATGAGAGAAATTTCTCCGGTGGTGCAGCGCAGTGTTCGAAAAAAACCCGGGTATAGTGTAATTTGCACTTGCAGATTTTTAAAATTACTTTCAAATTTGAAACTTAAGGGTACAAAAACCTGCAGATTTTGAGGGGTTGTAGAACAAAAACCTTCAAAATTTGAAAATTTTCTTTATAAATAATTTCACAATTATTAGATGAAGGTTTTGTACTTTTTGGGAAAATAGTTTTTTTCGAACAGTGGTGCAGCGACTCTGACAGGCACTATTTGGGGCACATGTAGATGGGCCCTAGCATTGGAGCGCACCGTTTATGCTGCACATTCAGCGGAACGAATTCATCAATGGCACTCTGAGATGACTTCATCTCGTCGCTGTCCCCAGCTGCTGCAAATAAGTTGTTGCCATCATGTGAATTGGTAAAGTTTTGGTGCTTCTTTGTTTTCCCCTACAAGTTGAACTATTCCATGCACGCGATTCATAAAACACAACCATGCATCCGTCTGTTGTTGCTCCTCCACTTGAAACAGCTGCAGCTGTTCAACACGATTGCATGCTTATAAAAACGATTGCATGCTGTTCAACACGATTGCATGCTTATAAGAACAATTGCATGTTGCTCAAAACAATTGCATGTTGTTCAAAATAATTGCATGCTTCTCTCCCCAAAGATTGCAAGCTGTTGAAAACGTGCAGCTATTGAAAACGATTATAGGCAGCTATTGAAAATAATTGCCTACTTCTCAATCGATTGCATGCTTATAAAAATGATTACATGTTGTTGCAAACGATTGCCTACTTCCGAAATGATTGTATTCTGTTGAAAACAAATGCATGCTGTGGAAAACGATTGCATGCAGTCCTGTGTCTCTCTGAGTGTGATCACATTACTTGTTGGTCTTTGAGTGTGAGCACATTACTTGTTGGTCTCTTGGTACCTCACAATCCGAGTGCATGGCAAGGATAAAACTCATAGTCTATAGATACACAAGTCAAGGAAACAAATCCCTCTCTCTCTTTCTCGTCGCAAACAATAGAATGACATTAATTCGCCTTCTGGAGTTGAAGAGGCACTAAGCTTCAATGGGAGCTTAGTGTTTGTTGAAATATACAAGTGAAAAGGGTGTGTGTGGGAACAAGCCCTTAGCAAGAGGCTGTAAAAGAGAATATGTAAATGTGAGAGAACCTGTGAAAAGGTGAGAAGTATCTACTGGGAGAGAATAAAGGGTAGCATGAGGAGATTTAAGAGGTGTGGAGATATTCTCGGAGGGAGAGGTAGAGGGAATCAAGCAAAAGCGGTGGAGTGAATCAAGGAGAAATGAGTGCGATTAGATGCTTGATGTAAACTCTGTAAATTGAGACATTGGCCTAATGAGAATTTACTGGTTTTTGATTATCCATGCTTATATTAAGTTATCAACAGTTAATTACTCACTAATCACATCTTAATTATCATCTAATCTCTTTGATTCTAGCATTTGATCCACCATAGCTCATCACATTGCTTTAAATGATTCTAGCATTTGATCCACCATAGCTCATCACATTACTACAAACTTAACAGTGTTGCCAACAACCTACACTTTGACACTGTGACCAAGCTTACCTCTATCTTGCATGAGGCTACGTCCAACTTAGAAGTGGTTGATGATGTGCTGTGTATAGATTTCCATGGATCTAGTAACAAAAGAGGAGCACCTTCATGGGCCATGCATGCTTCAAATGTACAAAGCCCATACGAGGATGATTGTCAGGAGTATGTGCCTCTTTCGAAAGAGGCCCATGAGGTACAAGGGCAACAAGAATCACTAAAATTGATAGAATTTTTTAGAAATTCAATGAACTACAGTTTTGGTGTGCATTCATTTGATTCACACTAAACAAGATTCACCTCCATGTTCCTCTTTACCACCACAGTTTATTTAATCACGATCATCACTTTGACAAAAAAGATCCCTGCATAATTGTTGACTTCTTCAAGTAGCTATGCTGTGTTGCTGTGGAGAATGGCCTTATAACAAACCTCGACCTCTGTAAAATCCGATGTGTGAAAGAAGGCTGCTCATCTATAGCACTATAATAAAGCTTCCCTTTTGCAAGGTATATGCCTACCGAAGGCATCCTTCAGAAAAGTTCACCTGTGACTTCAGAGCTTAAAATATGTGTACAATATCATAGGCAAATCTGAATAAAATTAGGGAAACAACTAGTTTCAAGCAAGGTAATTAAGAAAACAAAGTACAAATGACTGTAAGCACATACAAAGAAAGAGATTAGTAATATAAAAAAATTATAGGAAGGGACTACTACAACTACTACAATGACAACATAAATCAAAATATTCAAAGGGAGAATGTAGAGAAAAACTTGATGCCAAAATCAAGTTCGGATAATTTGGCATCAAGAATAGGCTTCGTGATTTTTGATGAGAAATCAGAAAACCATCTTCCCTTTTTTTTTCCTTAGACTTTGCATGTCAATGAGAGTGGTAGCCTTTTTGTCCCACAACTCCATTCCATTTGGTTGTCAACAACCCCATATTGAAACCATTCCAAGGAGGTCATCTGCATGGCCACAATACATGTTTGATGTATTGCATTGTATACCATCATCTATTTTTAAATTTAGAAGCGATGAGAGACACATGTTGGGAGGTTTCAATCCGGTGGTTCACCAAAACTTCACAATCTGGTGGTCAACTCACCTTTGTGCATCCCCTTGATGACTCACAGTTATGACATTCCTTGGCATTCAAAAGACATTGCATGTTGGTCGAGCAATATCTTATTTGCTTTCAGAAAGGCTATTGGTTGAAGATAAGGGTTTGCATATTACCCATGATCTTACCAACCATGCTAGTGGTGTAAGTGTGTGGCCTATCTCCCAGGCGGATTATCAGTGTCCACCGCCTCACTAGATGAGCTCGATATCTCAACACTCCCCCTCAAGCTCAACTCCATCTCATGTACACCAAGCGAAGCCCTGAATCTGCGGAGCTTCTATGTACCCAATGCTTTGGTGAAGATATCACCGACCTGATCCTGTGTGTGCTGACATAAACAAGGTCAACGTCTCCTGCCAAAACCTTCTCTCTGACAAAATGGTAGTGGACCTCTATATGCTTTGTTAAAATTACAGCAATGTGATGAGCTATGGTGGATCAAATGCTAGAATCAACATCATTAACAAAGTGATTAGATGATAATTAAAATATAATTAGTAAGTAATTAACTAATAGCTTAATGTAAGCATGGATAATAAAAAACCAGCAAATTCTCATTAGGCCAATGCCTCAATTTATAGAGTTTACATCCAAGCATCTAATCCCATTGATTTCTCCTTGATTCACTCCACCTCTTTTGCTTGATTCTCTCCACCTCTCCCAGAATATCTCCACACTTCCTAAATCTTCTCACCTTTTCATAAGTTCTCTCACATTTACAGATTCTCTTTTACAGCCTCTAACCAAGGGCTTATTCCCGCACACACCCTATGCACTTGTATATTTCAACATACTTCATGCTGCGAGCATGAAAAATTGGGTTCCTGGCCAACTGTATACTGTCAAGGTTATCACAAAAAATGATCAACTTGTCTACCCACCACTGATAGACCCAAATCTACAAGTAGCTTTCTCAACCAAGCTACTTGCATGCTGCCATAGCAGCACCTCTGTACTCGGCCTTTGTAGTACTGGATAGAGCAACCGTAGGCTCCTTCTTACTGCTCCAAGTTACAGCAGCACTCCCCAAAGAAAACATGAAGCCACTAGTAGATCTTCTATTTGAGATACTAACAGCCCAATCAGCATTTGTGTACCCATGTACACATATCTCTGTCCCAGTTTTATAAAATAGTCAACAATGGAAAGTAAACCTCACATACCTCACTATGTGTCTCAATGTATTTAAATGCGACTTCCGAGGAACTTGCATAAACTGACTCACCAATCCAATAGCATAGCTCAAATCTGGCCTGGTGATCGTCATGTAGATCAAGCTTCCTACTATGCGCCTATACATAGTAGGATCCTTCAAAATCTCTCCTGAATCTGCACTCAACTTGCCATTTTAATCCAATGGCACTGAGATAGGCTTACAGCCTGTCATACCATACTTGGACAACATGTCCAAGCCATACTGTCTCTGCAGTAATCCAATACTATGTGGTGACCTAATCACCTCAATGCCCAAGAAATATCTGAGCTTCCCCAGATCCTTCATCTCAAACTTCTGTCTAAGCAAGATCTTTACATCAAAGATCTCTGCATCATGGTCCCCCATAATGATCAGGTCATCTACATAGATGACAACAAGCACAACCCCTCTATCACTGTGTCTCACATACAGCGAGAAATCTGTGTTGGAATTAGGGTTGCAGGAATGCACACACAACTTCAAGAAGATGAGGAAGCTTGAGCACAACACAGTAGTGTATTATGAGTGCCAAAAATGAAAGATCACAAGCCCTAGAAGATAATGGGCGTATATACAATGCACGGAGGAAAAAACCTCCTAGTGAGGGAAAAAGTGCCCCGGCGGTCCTAAGTGTGTTCACACACATCACTACTATAATATGGTAACAAATCCCCCCTGGAGTGATGCGGTGAACAAGAGCTAGCACTCATGTATAGGGAAGTGTCTAGCTATGTGGACGAATCCACAAAAGGGAGTAAGCCCAAAGCTTTGCGAAAAGCTTCGAACTTCTCACGAGGCAGAGCCTTTGTGAAAAGGTCTGCAAGGTTATCCTGTGTTGGCACATAAGCCAAACTGATCTCTCCTGCAGAGAGTCTCTCCCTGACATAATGGTAGTGCACCTCAATGTGCTTCGTACGAGCATGGAACACTGGGTTCCGCGCAACTGCCAATGCGCTCTGACTGTCAGTGAAGATGGTGGTGGCAGATGGCTGCCCAACACCCAAATCAGCCATAAGGCGTCTGAGCCACACACACTCAACCGTAGCTGTGAAACAACTAGAAGTGGCCACAGTAGGCTGCTTCTTGCTCAACCATGATATGCATGAGCTTCCAAGCATGAAGCAAAAACCACTCGTGGACACGCGTGTGTCATAACAACCAGCCCAGTCAGAATCTGAAAAAGCATGTAAATCTGGCGGCAATGATCCCCCCTTGGGATAAAACAACCCAAGATGCCGAGTACCACTCAAATAGCGAAAGATACGCTTCACTGCCTGCCAATGCTTAATGCCTGGGCTATGCATAAATCTGCTCACCTGTGAGACTGCAAACTGAATGTCTGGCCTCGTAATGCATACATAAATGAGGCAACCAACAGCTGTCTGATAGAGTGTGACATCAAAGTGATCTCCAGCATCATGAAGACTCAACTTCAAACCTGTCTCCATTGGAGTAGCAATAGGCTTGCAGTCTTCAAGGCCAAATCTCCGCAACAATGTTTCAATATACTTTGTCTGACACAAAGCAATACCTCCATCACACTGCTTAAATTGTATCCCCAAATAATGATGCAAATGCCCCAAATCTGACATCTCAAAAGAGGCATTCAAATCAGCCTTAAAATCAGCAATATGACTCTTATTTGGTCCTGTGAGCAGCATGTCATCGACATAGAGAGCAATGATTAGATGTACACCATCCACACGTTTGACATACAAAGTGCTCTCTGTTGGACTATTCTGAAACCCATGTGCAGTCAAATATGCATGTATTTTTTCATACCAAGCTCGTGGAGCTTGCTTTAAACCATATAAAGCCTTTTTTAACCTGCACACTTTGTTTTCCTGCCCTCTTTGAACAAAACCACGAGGCTGCGATACATACACCTCCTCATGCAAATCTCCATTTAAGAACGCAGTCTTTATGTCCAGCTGATGTACATTCCAACCATTATGAGCTGCTAATGCACAGATGCTACGAACAGTGGTCATACGACATGTGGGAGCAAAAGTCTCATCAAAATCAATGCCCTTCTCTTGAGCATAACCTTTTGCAACAAGCCTAGCCTTATGGCGATCCACTGTGCCATCAGGTTTACGCTTCAATTTGTATACCCACTTAGTGCCAATGGCCTTCTTGCCAGGGGGCAAGTCACATAAAGACCATGTACCATTCTTCATAATAGCATCGTATTCTGCTTGCATAGCAGCCATCCAATTTTCTGAACTTTGTGCCTCATCAAATGAAACAGGCTCACTTTCATCGCACATACTAGAAACAGCCAATGCATAACAATCTGACGCATAAGAGGCACCATGAGAGCCAGAACGAGTGCGACTAGACAAAGGGGCATCCAACTTGCTGTCACGCAAAGTCTGCACCAGCCATCTAGGCATATTCCTAGAGCCCTCAATCTCTTGTCTCTCATCCTCAAGTGCATCATGCACATCTGCATCAGATATAGGCTGATCTGTGCCATCATTTAAAACCTGCATAGGCTGAAAAACTGCCTCATGAGGTATTGCACTTGACTGTGCACCACTGAAAAGAGGCAACAATGTATCATAGACATCACGTGAGCTGATATCTGTCTCCTTAGTACATGAAACCAAGGGCTGAACTGCATCTTCCACAAATACAACATCACGGCTAACCAAAATGCGCTTTGTCTGTGGATGATACAAACGATAGCCTTTGCTCTCAGCACTATATCCAACAAAAATACATTTGACAGCTTTGTCATCCAATTTTCTGCGATGTTGCACAGGCACTAATGCATATGCCAGGCAACCAAAAACACGTAAATGGCCAACAGATGGCTTGCGGCCATGCCATGCCTCATATGGAGTGACAACCTGTAATGCTTTGGTGGGACACCTGTTTAGTACATAAGTGGCACACATGACAGCCTCAAGCCAAAAACCATGTGGTAGACTTTGACTCTTAACCATACATCTTGCCATTTCCATGAGAGACCTGTTTTTTCTCTCAGCCACACCATTTTGCTGTGGTGTATACGGCACTGTACATTGGTGTTTTATCCCACGCTCAGCCAGAAATGCATTAAATTCTGAAGACATATACTCCCCCCCTCGATCTGAACGGAGGGTGCCCATCTTACTTTCTGACACATTTTCAGCCATAACCAAAAACTGTTTGAAGCACAAAAACACTTCGGACTTTGCCTTCAAAGGATATACCCATGCATGCCTGGTAAAATCATCAATGAAAGTCACGAAGTAAAGGTAGTTTCCAAATGATGGAGTTTGCATGGGACCACAAACATCACTGTGAACAAGCTGCAATCTGCGTTCAGCTCTCACTGATCCATCTTTGGGAAAGGAAGCACGCTGCATTTTACCCAATATGCAGCCCTCACAAACATGCTTGACAGGTGCCTCAAGCTTAGGCAAAGAAGACACCATTTCAGATTTCTGCAGGCGCAGCAAACTTGCAAAATTCAGATGACCAAAACGTGCATGCCACAGTTTTGCATTTGAAATAGCCTGCGTATCCATAATAGCACATGCTGAATCCTCTACACATTTGCCATCCATATTGAGCTTATACAGCCCTCGACATAGTGAACCAGATGCTACAATGATGTCACCACAAGAGAGATCATGAACAGTACATCTGTCATCCACAAATTTTACAACCAAACCTGTTTTGGCAAATGCGGAGACTGACAGCAGATTCTTTTTGATCCCTGGCACATACAATGCATCAAAAAGTGTAAAGGTGTTGCCATTTGCAACATTCAGCACAATCTGTCCAACTCCTTTAACGGGATAAGAGGAGTTATTGGCACAAGTGACAGTATTCCCTGTGGGAGCAGACTCAAGGAAAGTGAATAAACTGCGCTGCGAGGTGATATGCTTAGTGGCACCACTGTCAAAGTACCATACATCTGAATCTACTGCAGACATACATGTGTCATGCAAAGATGGGTCATAACTGCACTGCGCATTGAATGCCCATTCTGTATCTAGCACAACATTAGCAGATTCATTGTTAGAAGGAGAGGCATCTGCAACAGCCATACCAGCCTCTTTCTTCTTAGCCTCTTTCGCAGCCAGCTTAGGACACGCTTTGATGACATGATCATTTCCCTTACAGTACTTGCAAAATGTCTTGTGTTTGTCACCCTTCTTCTCATCTTTGTCTTCCTTCTTTGGTTGCGCAGCATTTGCAGATTTCTGCTTACTAGAAGAAAAGCCAGCTTTACCTTTCCCGCTTCTCTGACTAGCACCGAAAGCTTGATCTGTGACACGCATACTATTCCTGTTTTGCCTTGACTGGTCTTCTTGCAGCAAAACAGAAACTAACTCCTCAAATGATAAGGCATTGGGATTGCCTTTCATCATCAAGCGAAGAGTGGAAGCAAAACCCTGATAAGAATCTGGTAGACCATTCAAAACAGTCTGCACAAGTGAACTGTCTGACAGGATTTCATCTGCAGAAATGAGCTGCTCTTTGAAATCCTTGATCTTTGTCAAAAAGCTATCCATAGAATCACCTTCGTTCATATGCTCATTCTCCAACTGTTTTCGGAGATAAGCAACACGAGCCTCATTTCTTGCCTGATACAATGTGGCAAGTACATCCCAAGCATCCTTAGAAGTCCTGCAGGAGCGAATATGTGGGATAATGGTACGTTTGACAGACAGCGCAATCAAGGCATGAGCCTGCGCATCTCTACCATCCCAACGAATCTGCTCTGCTGAAAGTGGTGGTTCTCGAACAGCTGCTACAGCACTTGTGCCTGCACCATCATCAACAGTACCTGTTTCTGATGTGTTTGCAGCATTTCCAGCCACAATAGGACGTGCATCAATACCCTGCACAATATTCCATAACCCCTTTGCTACCAATACATGTCGCATCATATATGCCCACAATGGATAGTTGGTGCCATCCAACTTATCCTCAGCAGCCAACATGCGGAATACATCATTGTTGTCAGCCATGGCCAATGACTGTACTACTAGATGTAAATGCTGTCTGCAAGAGGTAAACCTGTATAAAATCGACCTGTGCTATATAGCACAGCCCAAAACAGACGAATGGGCACCTGTCCTGCAGATTTTAATCTTGACAGAAAATCTGCACAGTAGGACGATTTTGCCTGCGCAGTACTTGGAATGCAAAAACGGAGGGCGAAATGACTTCAGATCAAAATTCTGAAACGACTGAGCCCTACGGGCTCACCCACGGCATATACTAACCTGCAGACGCTCGTGAAACCTCGTTGCAATCGGAGGAGATGAAGCGGCAGGTGCCGGTGATGCTGCCCGGGAGGAGGAAGCCTGCTCTGATACCAATTGTTGGAATTAGGGTTGCAGGAATGCACACACAACTTCAAGAAGATGAGGAAGCTTGAGCACAACACAGTAGTGTATTATGAGTGCCAAAAATGAAAGATCACAAGCCCTAGAAGATAATGGGCGTATATACAATGCACGGAGGAAAAAACCTCCTAGTGAGGGAAAAAGTGCCCCGGCGGTCCTAAGTGTGTTCACACACATCACTACTATAATATGGTAACAATCTGCATTGGCTACATGAAAACCAATAGTGACAAGATATTCAGAAATCTTGTCAGACCATGCTCTTGGTGCTTGTTTTAAGCCATACAAGGCTTTCTTCAACCTGCAAACATGCTCGGGGTGACTCACATCCTCATAACCAGGTGGCTGCAACATATACACCTCTTCCTGCAAATTCCCATGTAAGAATGCATTCTTTACATCCATCTAATGTAAAGACCATTGCTTTGACGCAGCCACTGCTATCTCAACTCTTACTGTTCCATCTTGGCAAATGGGCTAAAAGTTTTCTCATAATCAATGCCATATATCTGTGCATATCCTTTGGCTACCAATCTAGCCTTGTACTTGCTTATGCTTCCATCACTGTTATGTTTTACTTTGTATACCCACTTGCATCCAATGGCTTTCTTGCCTTCAGGCAATTGCACTAAATCCCAAGTCTCATTTCCATATTGTGCATCCATCTCCTCATCCATAGCTTTCTCCCAACACACATTTTCAAGAGCCTCATCAATGCATGTGGGTTCTACAACCTGTATAACTTTTGCTAGGTATGCATAGTGATGTGCCACATAACCATCATAGGTAAACCTCTGCACATGATTCTTCACTCTCCTAGATCTTTGCAGCTTTGTATTCATGGCTTCCATAGCCTTCTTTACACCAGGTGTTCTCATAGCTGGTATCCCAAGATCCTCATCAAGGCTCATATCTGAGCCACTAGACTCTCCATCAACATGAGAATGCCTTGCAGAAATGTCAAGCATACTAAGGGGCTCAACCACTTTCTCTTTGCTTTTATGTGATGTACTAATCACATTTGCAGGACAGATATTATGACGCAGCCTGCCACTCCATGGTCTATCAACTGAACCACTAGATGAGGACTCTCCTGGTCCACTCAAAGACTGTGATTGCTGACTTGCATTCTGTGCAACCACATTTCCACTCACATCAGCCTCAACAGCTTCTTTTTCAGCAGCATACCAGCTGATCATCTCATCAAAAACAACATCCCTGCTTACCCTCAACTCACGTGTAGCAAGGTTATAACACCTGTATCTCTTTTGCTCAAGGGAATACCCAATAAACACATATTTTTCAGCTTTTGGATCCAGCTTAGTTCTCAGCTCATCTGGCACATGCACATATGCAATGCATCCAAAGACTTTCAGATGAGACAAATCAGGTTTTCTGTCAGTAAACCTCTCCTTTGGAGTTACATCATGTATGGCTGCACAGTTGGAGTCATGTTCATGAGTAAACTGCTGTAGAAACAGCTTCAGCCTAATAGCTATGCGGCATATTCTTCTCTCCCATCAATGCTCGCGCAATCTCAGCAATGTGCCTTTTTTTTGCTCACAGTAACTCCATTTTGCTGCGGAGTGTATCTGCATGCTGAATACTATTCTTCTTCAAAAATTCAGAGAACTCATTGGAGAAGTACTCTCCCCCTCCATCTGACCTTAGGCACTTTACATGTTTCCCTGTTTGCTTTTCAATCATAACTCTGAAATTCTGAAAATGAGTGAGCACCTCACTCTTTTCCTTCATGAAGTATACCCACACTTTCCTTGTGTGGTCATCAATAAATGTCACATAATACATGCAGCCTCCCATAGATATGGTCTTTGTAGGACCCCATACATCTGAATGCACAACATCTAGTGCATTTCTGCTTACATTTCTGTCACGTGGAAATACATGCTTTGTTTGCTTTCCAAATTGGCATGCTTCATATATTTTCTGCATATCTTCAACTTTAAACTTTGGCAGCCCTGTCACAATTCCTGTAGTCTGCATAGACTTCATTCTCTACACATTCACATGTCCAATTCTTTTATGCCAAATGTCTGTGTCTGCAATAATTCCTGAACCATTTGCAAACATCACAGCACTCACTTCAGGCATGTTTACATTCAATGTAAACATTTTGCCCACTTTGTTGCCTTTTGCAACCAACCTGCACTTGTCTTTAAAGTCTTCAACATAACAACCATCAGGGTTAAACCGAACCTGCAAACCTTGCTCAATCATCTGGCCAACTGAAACCAGATTCTTTGTTATGTTCGGAACATAGGACATCTGCAAGGTACTTCACTTTGCTATCCTGCATAGACAATGACAAATCTCCAACATGGGCAATTGGATGAGCAGTGTCATCTCCTGTTTCCATAAAACGTGGTCTTTCAAAGTTTTTCATCTCCTTGAACCACTCCCCATGACTTGTTATGTGGTTCGAAGCACCTGAATCAACGTATCATACATCATCTTTATGTGCTGCTTCAACATTTTCAGACATGGCATTAACGACATGCTGCATAACAAACAACCTTTTATTATCCTCATTGTTTCTGCTCGAGGATGCATAGTTGTGTTGCTGTAATTTTTCATTTTGCATGTCAGCGTGCTTCTTATGACAATCTGCCTGCACATGTCCAGGCTTACCACAATAAAAGCTAACACGTGTATCATTATACTGCCTTTGCCGATTTTCCATTTTGCATGCCAGCCTGCTTCTTATGACAATCTGCCTGCTTCTTATGACAATCTGCCTGCACATGTCCAGGCTTACCCCACAATAAAAGCATCCACGTGTATCATTATACTGCCTTTGCCAATTTCCACGACCTCTTTGACTCCCCCTACCTCTGAATTGGCCTCTTCCACCTGCGTGTTGTTGTTGTGAATTTTGGGACTGTTGTTGTTGTTGCTGCTGCTGGCCATAATTTTGATTACTTGTTCGGCCACCTCCTTGGCCGCGTCCATGGCCTCCTCTACCTTGTCCTCTTCTTGAACTTGTGTAAAAGTCCTGTTGCTCTGAACTGCTTTTGTTTTGTGAAGACTATTGATCTCTTCTATAATCAACAGTCTTCTATAATCAACATAGACACCAAATCTGTGAAATTGGGAATGTTTTCCCGAGTCTGAATAGACGTCTTGAACGCCTTGTATTGTGGCCCGAGACCAGTAGACAGACTTCCACCTTATCATCTCATCATCTACTGAAACGCCAATAGATGCAAGGGATTTCACAATACCGTTGATCTTCAATGTATAGCCATTCACAGACATACTCTTTTTCTCCACAGTATGAAGTTCATTCTTCAATTATGTCTTTCGTGCCTTGGTATTCATTTCATAGAGTTTTACCAAGGTGTCCCATGCCTCCTTGGGGGACTTGACATCCTGTATGTGCCCAATCATGGTGTCCTGTATACTGATAGAGAGCCAATACATAACTTTTCTGGCTCCTTGGTTCCAATCCTTGAACTCTTTCATATCTGCAGCAGTCGGATCGATCTCCGATATCTCCGATACCTCTTCATGCTCACCTTCTATATGTAGTCCCAGTAACCCTTTCCCATCAAGAAATTTATCAACGTGAACTTCCAAGCATGGAAGTTGTTCTTGCCAAGCTTCTCAGCAACAATCTGGTTTATGCCATCATTTGACATCTTGCCAGACACACAAATTCATTAGAAATAGCACTCTGGTTTTCATGCACAAACTGTTGTATTTTCTGCAGCGGTACTGTACTACACTCAAATGTCACAACCAGTGACCTCAATATACATTCATATACCCAATGGCAAATGTTGACCTCCTTGCAGCACACACAATGTCTGCACAACCAATCTGTCTTCCTGCAGTTCTTAAAAGAGAGTTCTGCATAGAATCGATGACTTACCCGCAGTGCTCGAAATCGCTTGCTTTCTGAAAAACAGAGGTCCTAATGTGTTCGAAACACGTTTTTGACCCAAAAAGTGTCATTCGATAAGACGTCCGATAGGACGATATAGTTGCCCTATAGCTTTACTCTCGCAAAGAAAGCTCCTCAATCAGAGATCGTTTGCCGGTGCCTCCTGTAGAGCTCCCGAGACAAGGATGTAGTCGCCAACACAAATAGGGAAGAGTAGATGAAGCTCTTACCCTCGTACCGCTTCTTGTGCTTCTCTTGCTTACAGCTCAGCCCTTAGCATGAACCAATTTTTGATACCATGAAAAGATGCAGGGGAGAAGAGAGCTTGAGCTCTTGCAAGCACACACACACTCACAAAACCCTAAAAGAGAACACAAAGGGTGAGAGGCTCAAAATCTTCTTCTTCTTCACACAACACTCAACACACCATATACAAAGATAAGAGTACACACAATATGAAAAGGTACTCAACCAAATACATACTAGGGTTCTCTATAGTGTGAACCCAACTAAATGAGCTGGCGCTATAACTATGCCAGTCTCTAGAATAGCCTATTATCCCACTGGCCGCATATCACCCATGATCTCCGCATTTGGAGGATAAACCAAGGTCTCATATGAGATGACAGAATCCAAGAAGGAGCTACCCTTTATCACCATTTGGTCCTCAAACCCTTTCCTAAATGGTGTACACTGAGACTGGATATTCATCTAGCTAGGAACAAGCATTGAGAATGAGTTTATATGCATTTTCTTTACTCATGTTTACATGCTTGAGCAATGGATTTCTATTAGTAGTTTGACTTATTTTTGTGTGCTGCCCTGAGATGCCATGTAGAGCCCAACACTGTCAGCAGGGATGCCTGCATGCTATGGCAAGTGATAATGCTTTTCTGTGTTGGTGGCAAGTGGTTAATAATTTGCAGGGAGTCTAAACTGGTGCAAGAAAGCCTTGTTGTGGAATTTTATGTTTGCATACACACATAAATAAGTGGGCGTGAACACTATTAATGTGGGCACCGGACACTTTGTGAAGTTGGGCATCCTCTACCTCCTTTTATACAAGGCGCCGTTCTTTGGCCTTGTATGTGTGCTCAAGATCATTGTGTGGGTTGCCCCCAACACTTAGCAATGGCTTCCCTAAATGACCGCCGGCCTAACCTACCACCCTCTCCAAACCACTCATGGGAGGAAGGCGCCTACCATTCAGCTTCTCTCGAGTCCTCTCCATTGTTGTACAACCAGATTTGTTACAATGAATCAATGAGTGATTTTCACATGGAAAAACAAACTAGCCACCTAGACAAAACCATCATAAAAGAGACTATGTTACAAGGACCATGTTACAAAGTAGCCTTGTAATGGGAGAGACATGTGATGTGGTAAAGAAAAATGGCTATCACATATAAGTTCTTTGTCTGAAGAGGTGGAGGGAGGTCAATGTGTGGACTCAACATCTATGACCTTATGTAAGCTCTCCACATCCATTGTCTGTGGTGGTAGAGCATTCCTATGTCTCTTTGGAGCTCCTGTGTGCAGGGTCACCTCAGTCCAATAGCCCTCGGCCATCAAGCTTGTTGTAGCTAGAGTGCTCTCTCTAAAGTGGCACCTGGGAGGCATAATAGCTCGAGTGGCTCGAGTGGCTACTTGGTAAGTTGGTCCATCAAGTGAGGTCACTTGAATCAGGGTCCCCTTGTGGTGATCTAGAGATACCTCCATCCTGGGTCCATCAAGTGAGGTCACTTGAATCAGGGTCCCCTTGTGGTGATCTAGAGATACCTCCATCCTGGCTCGAGTGGCTACTTGGTAAGTTGGTCCATCAAGTGAGGTCACTTGAATCAGGGTCCCCTTGTGGTGATCTAGAGATACCTCCATCCTGGGTCGAAAGAAAGAAGCAAGTGATGAATAACTATGAGGTATCTGGGATCTATGTATGTGCCTCTCTACATAGATTATCTCTCACTTGGCATAACACCATCAAATAGAACCCTAACAACGGTACAGTCTGGAGAGTCAATGACTGGGGCCAGTGGACCAAATCCATCTTGAAAAAGAGCAAGTGGAACTTCACCCACATCTCATAATAAATTAGGCATCTAAGAAAATAGTTCGCCTCTATCTCTACCTCTAGAGACTAGAATCTAAAAGTCCTCGTCACGTACACCCTGCACTGGGGTACATAGTGACACACTGGCATGATCATTAGTTCAAATAATTATACAAAATAGTACCATTTTATAGGAATATTTGTCATACGTTGTGACCCCATTGTGAGCCCTCAGTCCAAGGACAATCAACGAGCTACATAGGTCAGTCTCTCTGAGCCATGCAGGTTAGTCTAGAGTCAATCCTCTTAACCCATTCATTAGATAACGCATGTAGAGGTCTATCCTTAGCAATAGGGATTCATTAGCAAGCATGTAGAGGTCTATCCTTAGAAATAGGGTTTCATCAGATAAAACATATAGAGGTATATCCTTAGCAATAGGGTTTCATGAGCATAGATTGGTTTAGATTCACCTATGGGCCAGCACATAAGGGCTTCATCAAGGCCTTGGAGGAGGGACCTAGGCAACCAGTTAGTTGCCTACTTCTTCCCCTACCCACTGTTGGCCAGCCACATGAGGTCATCCTAGAGCAAGACGGCTAGGTATGGAACCCTTAGAGCTCTAGTCCGCCAACATTGGAAGAGGCAGCAGCAGCAACAGTCGACCAGTGGTGGACAGGGAGTCATAATGCTGAAAAAATAGTATTGTTTGTCCATAAAGCAGGCGGACAGCCTTTGGTAGTATGAATCGGCTAGCAGCTTGGTAAATATAAAAGCACGCGCATCATTCCCTCATTATTCATTTAGTTTTCACAGCAAGAGCAATTAGTAGTTCAAGCATCAATTAGCATCCTACTCTCTTTAGGAAATCATTGAAGCATCTCTTCAGCACATTCAGCCAACATATGTGCAGTTCTACATCTATCTGGACTTGCAAACGTACAATCCTTCAACTATCTGGATGTGCATAAGTGGCCCAAAGAGTCTTTTGTAGTGCCTCAGATTGGTGGATATGCAACCCATGTACAATCTTCCTCATCCTTGCAGCACGGGCAGTCATATGGCTTATTCTCAAGCATTGTACAACATTCTCTAAAGAATTAACATAAGCAAATACTCTTGCTTGCACAGTGGGGGGGGGGGGGGGGGGGGGGGGGGGGGGCTTCAATGGGTAAATTGGGACCCAATACTGTGTCGTCTACTTCACTTCTATTCTCTTCTTTGTCTCTACTCTCTAAATTGGATGCTAAAGATCTCACCACATAAAGGTATAAAGAAGGCCTTGTTGTGCGTTTACCATAATCAACCTCAGCGCATGTAACATTGGTATCAGAGCATCAAGTTGGTGACCCCACTCGGCTACCTAAAGAAGTGAGAGCATCCAAAGGATGGTAAAGCTGCGGTCTAGAAAAAACACCCAGGCCTCCACCATGTTGGGAGAGAAATCACATCAGAAGAAAGCTAGTAGGAGGTTATGGAGGCACAAACCTTCCAACGCGACACACCAAGAGAAAGTACACTTCCACCAAGCACATAAGAGCTCCTGAGGACAATGATGGAGCAAATAAATTCTCTAAAGATGCAGCTTGCCCCCATAGAAAAAGAGAAGCCCAAAGAAGGTATCTCAGATGTGGCACATATTTTCTTTAGTATGGAGGAACAAAGAAGAGAAGACGATGAAAGACATGAAGAAGCAAGAAGAAAAGTAGAAGAAGAAAAAATAAAGAAGAACAGAGATGTGCAGAGGAACAAAGTGATAAGGAATCCACACACAAATATGAGGAAGACTAGTGCCATTGAGAAGCCGCCGACCGAGAGTTTTAGCAAAGACCCGACTAGGAGGTTATGCAAATCGAGCATCACCGGATGATGGCAACATCCCTCCCCAAGAAGATGGTTCAGAATACCTCGTTCTCCACCACCCCTACCACCACCATCATATGAACATCTCCAAATTTTAGTAAGCATGATGGTAAGTGTGATCATGCTCGTGTTACTCGCTTTATTCATCAATTTGAAGCACATTTTCCTTAAGCTAAAAATTATAGATCCACAAGTTAGTCCATGTGTGGTAGCACCCTAGTGCACTGGGAAAAATGTTACTTGGTGGCAACATTGGTCACAACTTCACACAGACCCCATCATAGGCCAATTCAAATTTGATTGGGCTACTTTCATGGTTGACCTCAAAGCCCGTTTTCTTCCACCACAATATATGATCAATTGTGAGGATGAGTTTTACAACTCACTCAGGGTGGTTTGCTTGTTTTGACCTACTCCAATAACATGGTCCAGCAGCGGCATATCAGAAGAAGATAAGTTCAAGCAGTTTATTCGAGATTTAGAAACATCCATTAGGTACCCAATTAGGAATTTTGAACCTCAAACTTATGCATGGGCACTGAACCTCACTCAGAATCAAGAACTGATGTTGAATGGAGGTAAGCCCAAGCAGGTATAGTCTAATCCCAAGCCCCAACAACATTCATCTACCTAGCATAAGGGGTCTCAAAATAATAAAGATCGAAAGGAGAAAAAGAAAAATTATTAGGATCAATCGGGCAATAAGAAATATTCTACGCTCAAGAATCCTCTTGAGGAGAAAGCTAAGGAGGGCATCATTGGAGGTTGAACAGACACGGTATAGGACAAAGAACCATTGTTTCTTATGTCACACTATGGGACACGGGAATAGTGTTACCAAGCATTTCTGAAATGGCGGTATAAAACGGGTTTCATACGTTTTAAAACTTTTCCTAAAAGGTAAGAAACGGGGCCAAAAGGTTTTCAAACAAAATAGAAAAAACATGTATATTTTTAACTTAAAATATGCAAAAAAATGTATTTAGCCCTATGACACAACTTATAAGAGATCGCATTGAATTAATTTCAATAAAAACAAAATACATGTAAGATATGATGTTATCACAAATCATGATTGATCATTGGGCCACTACCCACCACTACCAAGAAAAGCTTTATGCTTCATTAATAGTGATCACTAAACAGAAACCAAAAGGATCACCACGTGGGTGATGAGTCATGATGATCCATGGCATAAATTTTACAAATGAAGCTAGAAGCTAGCATCAAGAAATTATCAAAAGAGTACATAAATATATGATGTTACATGTCCATACTAAATAACATGTCCAAATAAAATGATGTTGCTAGCTGCTATCTGCATCCTCATCCTCATCCTCATGCTCATCTACATCCTTATGCTCATCTACATCCTTATGCTCATCCTCATCTGCATCCTCTGCTTATGCAGCCTCACTCTCAGGGGGCCACTGTCGATAGTAGCTGAGTTCTCAAATGCCTCATCCTCTAGAGGTGCGGGTGCATCACTAGTACTAGCCTCTCGATGAGATCGTGTAGTGTGAGCTGGAGCCATGATCTCCTCATAGAGCATCGAATAGATGTCTCTCTCCTTGAGGAATGTCGAGAATCTCCTTGCACTTTGTGATATCAATCTTATCTGGATTCACTTGGCGAGGCTCAATGGGATGACCCTTTTCTTCTAGCAATTGGAGATTGCAATGGAAAAAGACAAGTCTCTCCAATTGTAATGTGGAGAGTCTGTTTCTCTTTTTTGTGTGAAAACTTGAGCCCATGTACTCAAGTTCCTCTTGTAATGGAAGGGTAGCTGTAACATTAGAAATCTTACAAACCATGAAAACTGTGAATAAACACAGAAGCATGTCAGATAAAAGAAAGATAATAGCCCTGCACAATACACCACACTAGGGGACAAAATATGAGCTGGACCCCCCCTTTATTGGTGGTTAGATTACCAAAAAGTAGTCTGCTTTCAAATATAACTTTGCGGGTTCCTAGGGATTCTCCACTGGCTAGCACCTATTTCTTACAGTACAATATGAAAACCAAAAAAATATATGCTGAATTTGATGTGAATCTTCAGCACCAAAGAGAATTCCTGGCATAAAGCACATGTAGGGCAACCATGGACAACCCATAGCACTCCCACATTAGCCCGGGACAGCCTGCATCTTCATGTTTCTCCTTGGCTGGCTCACAAAGCAAGTTGACTAGCTTTGTAGCAGTCAACCACCTCTCAGAAGCCACAAGGGAAGCCGACTAGTAGATGTTCACAATCGTGAAGGTCTCTGATCAGTAGGGAATCCCTTCTCCACAAATCAGCCAGCTCTTTTGCTCTTTCTATTGCCATGACCAAGAGCTTTTTAGGGCTTTAAATAGCCCACCAGCAGTAGGAAAGCTCCAAAAGAAGTTGACCAGCTGCCTTGGCCACACACCTATGTGAGTTCCGTGCGGAAGGCAGTGGTAGTTGGCTGTAGGAAGCTGTAGAACCAGTCACCATCTCCTTCCATGCACCGAAAAGCAGGCGCCTCCCTAAAACTGGAGTTCTCCCCTTGTAATAGAGTTCCACTGCTGAAAATAGCCTGGCTTGAGGAAAGCCCCTTACTATTTTGCTGTGTTCGCATCCTCGAATGGCAGCACATATCTATAGTCGATATGTTGCTGCATATGGGAGAATGCCGAACAACCGCCAGATCCCCATATACTTTGTAAAGAAGTTATATGTAGAGTTTGTCTTAGGGGAGTAGATTGACTACACCAGCCACCATCGGCCTGATAGGGCGGTGCTGGTCGAGGTCGTCTCCGAGACTAGGGGAGGTGGCCTCCACTAGCCCTTCATGTAGTTGCTTCTACAGATCCTCCGTTTGTGTCTTTGTGTACTATCGAGGCACTATTGAGGCACTAGGAGCCCAGGTGGGGATCAACGTGTAGAGTACCACACTGAGAGCATCCAGCACGTGGTGTGCCAATTTTCATGATCGATATCAACAAATGCTGAGGTATTTATACATATTCATTGCTTCTTTGGGTTTTCATAGTCGCTTGTTTACATTTTTGTATGTACTTTTCTATATTTTTAAAATGAGCGGCATGGTTGATCGTGTGTAGGGTCCCATACCTACTACGAGTGAGAGACTCACAGAGGAGTTGCTAGAGGCAACAGTGGAGAATGATCGTCTTAGAGCAGCATTGCAGACGATATAGAGGCAGCTGCAAAGGCACACCATGCGAGAGAGATTGACATCCACCTGGTAGGTATCTCTTGTATATGTAAAAGAGTTATAATTAAG
Organism: Cibotium barometz; assembly: GCF_041138505.1. NCBI lineage: Eukaryota > Viridiplantae > Streptophyta > Polypodiopsida > Cyatheales > Cibotiaceae > Cibotium > Cibotium barometz. Next base: position 37,659,643 of record NC_141055.1, on the reverse strand, counting down.
GTCTAAAGTTATAAATTTCTTTAAGTAATACCTAATTAGAGAGACTAATCAATTATTTGTATGCTTTACTGTTTGAGTAGGCCAGGACTGAGGTATAGAGTGCTAGACCTGAGGCAGAGCAGCACATGATTATGGAGAGGATTGCGCATCACATGGTAGAGTAGTTGATCTTGCATGTTCGAGAGTTCCGTAGGCATTTTGACGTGATAGTGCCTTACTTGCCCTTATATCCACGGCTTGTTTTTATGGAGATTAGAAGCAAAGATGATGTCGAAGCTGAAGCACAGTCGATGCCGAAGCAAAGGCACTCTGTGAGGTCGGTGTCGAAGGATCTCATCAGTGGGGATGCAGAGGCACTCTGAGGTGGTAGTGGGCAGTGGAAGGTGAAGTGGTGCAGGTTTTGGTGACAAGGGTGCTGCGATATCTGAGGGGTGATTAAGAGCAGAGAGGGCTAACGTCCTGAGTGGTGTAGGCTCTGGTGATGAGGATGCTGCAATACCTTATGAGTGGTGGCGAGGAACAGAGAGGACTGCCAAGTCGGTGTGCATGTGACATTCCCCTTTGCTAAACTATTGATACTTTGACTCTTCTGATGATCCTCCTCCACTGAAACCATTGCCCCACTTTGTTTTTCTTGTGCCGCGGGACTGAGGTCGACTGTAGGAGTTGAATCCTTTGAGCCAAAGTCTTCTCCACTGTGGGAACTACATGGAAAATGCTGACGAATCCACTTGGAAAACTTGAAACACCACTAACCTGTTTGTGGATTCCTTTCACACACTATCTCCATCGTTCATGAACTCTGTACCTCCTGAGGTGATGTTAGAGCCACTTCCGTCTTCTTATATGGAGAAGCCCATGTTGATGCCGGTTGAAGCCCAAAGCTCCATTTTCTCCTTCAATGATGGATGTCATTCTTCCCCAGAAAACTCATGGGTAAATCTTGTATGCCTTTGAGATGCAAGATGCTTAGACTAACTTTCTATATTGGATTTCTAGGATGACTACTATACTGATGTAAGCCATGTGCGACCCTATATACTATGCTAGAATGTAAATGAATGGGTGCTCTGATGCATGCCTAAGGGAAAAACCCTAACGAGGATGAGTGAAGACGATACAGTGACAAGAGTTAGATTAGGTTGATTTGCAATGACACTTAACACTGGAAGCAAACACACCAGCTAATCTGGAATTTAAAGAAGAAATAGAATAACAACTTTCAACACAACCACCTCTAATGCCTGAAATATAAGAGGACAATATGGATGAACTACCTTCTACTCCAACAAACGAGGCTACACCCATTGACGAAGATGTAGATGGAGAGGTATTTCTAGAAATAGATGTATTTGGAGCCATGGATCTAGCTGAAGAGGATGAGAGAGTCGATGATGAGCTATAACATTTTATTTCATTTTTATTTGCCAAGCAATACTTGGTTTTTGTCACAGTTTTCTTGATTGGGACTATTAATGGGAGCTTTAGCAGAAAATTGTCATAATTTCTTGTTAATATTGCTACATATATCCTTATATTTGGGATCATTAGTGAAAGATTTAGCAAACAAATATTGGCTTATTAATTTTTATAAATATTATTACATATCTTTCTATTTATTTGAAAAGTAACTAAAAGCTGGGTTGATAAGAACTATGAGAACTAAAAACACTTGTCATAATTTCTTGTTAATATTGCTACATACATCCTTATATTTGGGATCATTAGTGAAAGATTTAGCAAACAAATATTGGCTTATTAATTTTTATAAATATTATTACATATCTTTCTATTTATTTGAAAAGTAACTAAAAGCTGGGTTGATAAGAACTATGAGAACTAAAAACACTTGAATTTTTTTAGAAGTCACATAAAAAAACAAAAAAGAATTTTTTGACATTCTTTTCGACGCTATTTCCAAGTCCACGTGTAACTAGGTTTCTCAGAAAAGATAAGGTCAGTCTTAACAGCATTCCAAGTCGACCAGAGTGAAGAGACCAGCTGGCTACCAACCGGTTTCACCATGAATTTGCTTGCCATAATTGTGATTGGGAGGAGGTTCTTTCACTTAGGGAATTGTTTGAGCTAGAATTGATCAAGATTTCTAGTGATCAGCCACGCCCAATCTTCAGAGGGGTAGAGAAAGCTTCTCAACACCCATTTGGTAGCCAGTCTATTAGCCAGGTTGGACACATCTTTGATACCAAGGCCCCCTTTACCTGTTTCCAAACAATACCATTTCCACCTAACTTTAGGGATTTTCCTAATCCAGGGGTCCCCTCCCCATAGATAGTTCCTGCATAACCTTATGAATTGCAAACAATAAGTCAGATTCAGGAGGTCTCCAACAGCTGAGAAAGTAGATGATAGAAGGGACAATGAAATGGTTGATTACCTCTTTCTTCCCCCCATAGATAGTTCCTACATAACCTTATGAATTGCAATAAGTCAGATTCAGGAGGTCTCCAACAGCTAAGAAAGTAGATGATAGAAGGGATAATGAAATGGTTGATTACCTCTTCCTGCCCCCCAGGTTCAGATGCATTTTCTGCCATTTGGCCAGTTTCCCTTCCACCTTAGTTAACACCCATAGCCATCTCTACTTGTTGAGGGTGACCTTGAAGCCCATAGAATGCCCAATAATATGAAAATCACTCCCTCTTCCCCAGGACCTTACAACCAGCTTGGATCAGCCAGTCGAGAGGCTTATCAATGAGAGTCCTGATACCTATTTTCTTATGGTTAATAACTGATCCAGAAGCCCTGTAATAAATGTCCAAGCATTCCCATAAGCACCTAATGCTTAGCTCATTATTAGCAACCATAGCATTTGTATCATCAGCAGCAAACATTTGGGTGCATAACTGCTTATTGTTGGGAAGAGCGATGCCACTCATTTCCCCTTTGTCCATCCTATCATTAATCAGCCAGTTCAGATCATCTACACAGCAATAGCATAGAGGAGGGGTGCTAGAGGGTAGCCTTGTTTGATAGGTTTGGTAAGGGAGAAAGCACCAGAAAGCACTCCATTGACATTCACCCTAGCAGTGACATTTCCAAAAAGAGTACTAACCATCTGGATGAAATGTTGACAGATGTAGTCCCGTGTTGAGATTCTTTTGCATACTCCATGCCCTCCCACAAAGTGATAATGGCATCCAAAATGTACCTTCCTTTGATGAATCCCTTTTGCTCCTGTCTGATCCAATTCTTCAGCTGACTGGATAGCCTCAGAGCTAAGGCCTTGGAAAATATTTTGTATGCACAGTTTAACATGGTAATAGGCCTCCAATTGCTCAAATCATTCTTCTCCCCTTTCTTATGGATAAGTTTTATCCAACCCTCATTGATTGAGAGGGGCAATGCGCCAAAAGAGACAGCCTCCTGCCACACCGCCAAGTAAGGGAGACAACAAGATATCCTTGAATGCCTTGTAGAATTCAGTAGCACCTGGGCTTTTCCTCACCTTTAGGCAGTCTATGGCCTTACCAATCTCCTCTTTGGAGATATTGTTTTCTAGCTCTTTAGCTAGTGTGTCAGGAATGGTTGGCTTCCTAGCCTGCCCTATGAGGGCAATGCATTTGAGTTGGTCCTTGGTCACCCCTCCCCCATTACTAAATATGTTATTAAAGTACTTGAAGACTCTTATTCTATTCCCTTCCTTAGAGGAGTTACCCAGATTGTTAGGATCATGCAAGGTAGGGATTGCATCCTTATATTGTTTGACTTTCAGCATTTTGAACATCTCAGGAGTGGGTAGGTCAACTTTCCCAGCCCACTAATCTCTAAAGAATAGGAGGGCCTCCTTCTGGGGATAACTCGTCCTCTCTCCTAATTTCAGCCCTAGTACTAAGAACAACTTCTTGAATGGCAGGGTGGTCTTCCTTGTTGGCTATCACTTCCAACTCTTTTAGTTTCAGATAAGGCAAGTCTCTTTTATTTTTCCTGATTCTGGTTACCTCTTTCACCTGATGCATATCAATAGGGCTTGGGTAGATTTGATGGCCAAACTCCATGCCCTTGTTGTTGCAGGGGTGAGACCATAGCTGAAGAATTCAGTCCAGATTCTTTTGACTTCCTCCTGTGCACAATAGGCATTTTAAATAGAGCTGGATCCTTGTAGAACCATTGATTAGAGACCTTTTTTTCATGGTTATCCAACACTAATATAATAGGGTAGTGATCTGAGAGGCAAGTAGAAACATCAGTTCTACATTCATATAATGGGGTAGTGAGATCTGAGAGGCAAGTAGGAGTTACCCAAGGTTTTTTTCTAATATATCCTCTATCCAATCTATCCAATCTAGCTTTCCTTGTCAAGTCCCCATGGATGTAATTCTGCCACATGTATTCACCAATATTCCCTACGTCACATAGCCCAAAGTGATCAGCAAAATGAGCTGCCAAGCTTGGAGCTCAGTCCCTTTTATGACTTGACCCAAACCTCTTAGCTGGTCATTTTTGGATTCTACCATATTGAAATCCCCCATTAGGATGATAGGATCAGGAACACTTCTCAAGGTACCCCAAGTTCTGATTTTGATAGCCTGAGTACCTCCAGCATAAATACCAATGAAGGAGAAGGTGTTCATTTCAAATGCAACCCACTGATCAAACGTATCAATCCTCACGTCATTTAATTCATTCTGATGGTCCATATGCAAACCCACAGCCACTCCTCCAGAGCCCTGACAGTGGACTGTGTAGATCTAGATTTGCTCTTTAGAAATGTTGAGCAACCTTTTTTCAAGCTCATCCCCACTCACTTTGACTTCAGTTAGAGCTATGAAGTCAAATCTACCTTGTTTCCTCAGCCATTGTTTCACTAGTTGGACTTTTGAAAGGTCAGGCCCCTTAACATTCAGAGTGGTGCATCTCATTTACCTTTTTTCTAAGTGTTGAACTTTTTAGGTCTCACTTTGGAGGCAGATCGAGGTGTGGTGGATCTAGCTTGAGCATGCATTCTTTTTAATTCCTTAACTATCTCCATTTCTTTGGGAATACCGTTTTCTGTATCAGATAGAGATTGATCAGTCCTGTCTTGCTCATCTCCCATCGTACCAGCCATCATTGCATGGGGAGGGAGCACCTGGTCATGGTCCATTTAGTTAGTTTCGGCTAGAATTTTGGATCTATCTAGAGGCGTGGATTGAATGAACTCTTGGGAGTCCTTCGAGTCTTCAGGGTCCAAGATGCTATCTAGCAAGGCGAAGGAGTTAGCAAAAGTCCTCTGGTTACCCGACCTATTCTGTCTAAAGGTCTTCCTCCTGTTGGATACGATAAACTTTTCTCCCTCGTCTTTTGAGGTAGAGGGAGCAAGGTGAGGGGGCACAGTTAGATTATTATTCACTCCAGTAGGCTGAGCTTGGTTGTTGGCTATTGGAAGATTAGGGGAATTGATGGCACTCAGATTGGGGTATTTGGTAGGACACTCTTTGATAACATGCCCTTGCTTTCCACAGTGGAAGCAAGCGTTGGGTAGGTGTTTATACAAAATGCTTTGCTGAATGTTATAGTCACCGCAATTGATTTCAACCTCGTCTATTAGGGTCCTATCTAGATCCACTTCCACAAGGACCTGAGGATACCAAGCCGAGTTGTAATCGTTCTTGGGCCTCATGCCTAGGCTTTGGACCCTGAGGGTTAAAGTTTTTGGACCAACTGAAGAAACAAAAAGGGATGTTCCTGTACATCCATTGCCTTGACCCTAGGACCTTTAGAGCCATATTTGAGTCTTTGAACAGAAAGAGGTAATACCCATTTGGGAGGGCTTGGATGATACCTACCTCAATACGAATGGAGAACCAGTTGTCTTTGACCCAACCCCTGAGGAAATCTACTGGTGGTCGTGGCCCGAACGATAACCCTACTAAGCACCGGGCTGTGTAATCCATTTCCATCGATTGAACCATATCTGGTGGAACACAGACCATAAATTTAATGGAAGAGGCATTACCTGACGGGGCCGCTACCTTTGCTGGAGATTGCATGTTGGTCTGTGCATCTTCTTTGACTTGTTTCCGGCAGCAGCAGCATCAGATTTAGTTCTTTCACTTGGGCTTTGGAATCTTCCTGTTGTTTTTTTGTATCCAGGAAGTCTTCTAACACCTGCTCATATTTCAGCATCGCATCTCGATTCCCATCCATGGCAGGTGGCCCACTGCAGGAACTGTTGAAACGCTGTGGCTTGAGTGCTTTTGACCGGAGGTGAGATTTGCGCAGTCCCAAAGCCAGAACCCTGCGCCCTGAGCAGAGTGGGGGTTCCCCTCCATGCGATGCCCATGCACCTGAGGGGGGGACGCTGTCGAGAGAGGAGAAAGAGGTTGCTTGCCAGAATACGCAGCCTCTGCGCAGCAGGCACAGAGGAAGGCGAGAGAAAAAAAACCCTAATTGCAGGAGACGCAGAGGACGCGATTCGACATCTTCACCGCTGCCTTGTAATATATCAGGGTTTATAATCACTATAGTGGCGTGCTATAAAATTCTATTAAAAAAAAACATTTTTGGTAGATTGGGTGACTATACTCACAGCTATTGTTAACTGCACGGGGCCCCATAATTATGTAGATTCTGAGGCCTCCTGGCCGTGAAGCCTGTCGGTGGTGGTGCAGCTGATCACTTC
>NC_141055.1:37535521-37648021 GCF_041138505.1 Cibotium barometz | reverse complement strand
GACGCCATATAGATCTTTGAAAAGGGTTAACATACCCCCCTTCCTCATGTAGGCTTGGTCCTCAAAAGCTATCAATGTGGAGTAGTCGATGTCTAATGCATGAAGGTGTGGTAATTGTAGATCATGTTGAGTCTTGGAAGGTGGGTTGGTTTTGCAAGAAAAGTCCATTGTGGTGTCAAAATCTGCATGACAACATGAAAACAAGTAAAGTGTTCCCATGGGAAGATTACAAATTTAACAAGATGGAAGAAAAACATGCAATTGTGAGCATTTTACGTTGAGATTAGTTTAATTTTATGTAAATTCTATTTAGGAAAGGTAGAGGTATGGCATTTAGAATTGAGTCCTAGTTACATCTATACACAAACACATTATAAAATATGCATCGTCATAAGACTTATGACGGTAGTCTCTATACATTAAAGTTCTATGGGCTGAGTCAAAGTTATATTCTAACCTCTAGGAGAAACTGGCAAGTAAATATATTTTATTAAGAGCATAATCTTGTGCTTATCTGTTTCTTTTATTTTGTTTAAATTGTGAGGAGAAGAGGGTTAAGGAACCACCTCATGGAGACCAAATCAATGGCTTAAAGATCTCCACCCACCAAGAGTATCTTGGAACCACTAAGTATTTCAAATGAGGCCAATAATTTAGCCTTACCCTTCTTTTAGCACAGTGTCACCTCATGAAGATAAAGGCTATGACCCTAAGGGACCACCACTTGTATCCAAAGGTCCTATCATGTATCTATATGGTGATGATTATCTTTTTTGTTTTTTGTAGTTTTTTTGTTTATGACCCCATGGAGACCAATGCTTCAATTTGAAGGCACTATCATTGGTATAAAGTTCCTACTAAGTGCCTTGCATGGAGATTATAACATTTTGCTTTAGATTTTTAGATGGTGGATTATTAGCTTACTCTCTTTTAGTGTGTTCCTTTGGAAGCTTTGTGCCTCCATAACTTCATGTTAGATTTCTTGTTGATGCGTTGTCTCTCCCGACATGGTGGAGGCCTCAATGTTTTTTTCGAACTATAGTATTGGGTCACCAACTTGATGCTCTGACACTGTAATGCACAACATGGCCTTCTTTATACCTTTATGTGGTGAGATATTTAACATCCAATTCATAGAGTAGAGAGAGAGAAGAGAATAGAAGAGAAGAAGGTGACACAATATTGGGTCCCAATTACCCACTAAAGAGCCCCCACCCCACAACAAGTAGGAGTAAATTTTGCTTATATTAATTCTTTAGAGAACTGTTGTATAATCCTTGAGAACAAGCGCCCAATGGTGATTTTTTACCTTCTCTCGACACATCCATGCTCAAATCTCTTGTTTTTTTCCTTGACTCTCCCACAGATCGATGTGGAGAAACTAGCTCGCTTGAGGATACTATTCTGTGTACTATGCTGAGGTTCTAGCACTAGTTAGATCCAAGATCTGATACTAATGTAAGTTCTCCAACCTCCACAGACCACGCTCAAGGATTGTTTGACCTAGAATTGAAAATCAACCTAGCATCCCATACCACTAGGCTGAACCACCCACCTTGCAGCTCCATGGCCTGCACACTTCCTTGGTAGCCCTAGGCCATCGCGTGACTACTTGACCTCTTGTGTCTAATAAGTGAACCCAAATATAGTAATAGCCTATCCCTTGCTTTATTTATTTTATTTCCTGGTTTATTTATAAACTTTTAGCCATTATTAGCCCTATGCTATTAGTTATAAGCTCTTAGCCAATCTTGACCTCTTTTTGTTAGTGCCCTTAGCCCACGTGTGAACCCTTAAGGTTCCCACACCCCAACTAATTCCTTAGCCCTAAGCTTGGGTTAGTACACGTCCCTAGTGCTAACCTAGGCCTCTCGGGACATAACAAACAATGCCATGGGTTCATATAGATGGGAGCTTTAAAGAAAAACACTCTTTCTATCTCGACAAAAGAGAAGAGAGATGTAGGCCAATATTGAATCCTTAACCTTGTGTTTTAGTGGTTGTTTCTCTAGTTAGATCTTTTAAAATCTTGCTAGGATTTTCTTTTGACTAGTTAGGCTTTGTTTCTATTACCTACTTGTTGGCAACAACATCAATGTCCTTGTGAGGATTTTCTACTACCCTTAATTAATGCCTAGTTAGGGTAATTATTTTGTTAGAGTTTATTTTAAGAATTTTCGGTTAGGGTTTGTTGTGCTGCTTTTTTCTCTTGTGTTTATGGATTCATGAGGGTTTTGCTTAATTTTCTTGTGGAAGCCGCACTTTTGTTTCGATTGTGGGAGGGGTGGTTGCAAGGGTGCTGGGTCTCACAGGCATTACTGGATTTTTGTTCTATTTTTTCATCATGATGGTCACTTTAGTTGTTGTGGCTTTTAAAGCAAGATTTCACATCAATAAATACTTTGATTTCTGGAATCATGTCATATTAGATGGCTTAATTGCAAGCCTAATCTTATGTTATACGGTTTCTTTTGTTCACAAGTTCTTGTTTGCTAGAAGAAATCTTTTGTTTTTTCTTGGATAGAATGCACACAATTGCATTATTGATCATTCTTGTTGAGATAAGATGTATGTAGAAACAAGATGATGGGAAGCAGATTAACCCATAGAAAAAATAAAGAAAAAGTACATTTGGTTAAAGCCATAGTGTACCAAATAGGACATAAAACCTAAGAGCGTGTGTGAATACAAATAGCCACACTTTTAGCTACATGCATATTAAGGAAGTTTATCCTTTTTTAGATAGATTATAGATAAGAGTGTTCTCAACTTTAAGGTCATTGTACACCAGCATATTGTTTAACAACTTACATGCATTCCATTAGTACTATTCATAATCAAGTTGCTAATTAACATTAGTCTAACCTCATTAGTAATGCCTTTCTATTTAATTTTTGTGTGGATAGTTGGCAAAAGCGATGAATAAAATCAGATGTACTAAAATCTAAGTAAAATTCTAGCAATGTTCAAAAAAGATGCATACTTTCACATAGTCAAGAATTCACATTGATTGATTGGGCCAAAGGAAGAGCACTTCTTAAGTTGTGTACTAAGGAGGTCTCCCATCTTACAAAGTAATTCTCTCTCTCTCTCTCTCTCTCTCTCTCTCTCTCTCTCTCTCTCTGTGTGCCATGGTAAAAAGGCGATACTGCGATGGAGACATGTTATGATATACACATGTGAACATAGAGATTCTCTAGATATAAGGATGCTCCGCCTCGGGTAGTGGATGTAGAGAGTGTATGATATCATTGATGTAGGCTCAACTGTGGGACTCCTCTCCTCTTCATTTGTATTGGTACTTGTATTTGAGATACATAGTATGGACTACCACATCCGAAATGCTTTAGCCACACAGCTACCTAGTGCTTACATAATCTGGTTCGTAGTGTAATTTTCTCGGTTGAAATTTAGAAATCCCGGTTTGAATTAGACATTGCCTTTAATATCAAGGGTTGAAATTTGTACATTTTAGCTATAGATCTCGACATTTGTATGATTGTTAGTGATTTTCAAGTCTAAATCCCAGTTAAGCCTAAGCGTTTCCTTTAATTTTAAGGGTTGGATGTTTTAAGGCTTCATTGAAAAGACCAGATACCTCGTAGCTTAGTATTCACATGGTCGCTTTTCAGGTAGCTAGTTTTTACCATGACTCAATCATTTCATGGACTTGTGGTACCTTTTGGTCTTGTAGACCCTTTGAAAGACATAAATGTAACTTTCCCTCTCTCTCATGGGAGCACTATCTGTACTCAACTAGGGCTGGCCACCCGCACACTTGGAATCCACATGCAGAAAGAGAGAGAACACAGACTGATCAGAGACCTAAAAGCCTAGATGCCTTGTAGCCACGAGATCTGGACTTTCCTCCTTCCACCTCGAGATCAAGGGCATACTACAACACCATAGAGCGGCGGCACTGCCACGAGAGGTCTTACTCGGTCATCAATTCAAATACGTGTACAGGCAGAGCTCACATAGTACATGGGCCCTATTATTTGGAATTCTTAGCCTTTTTAGTGACCTATTTTGTTGATAGTCAGTCTACTCATGGGTTACATGCACTACTTTTTTTTTCTCATAGACCCTTTGGATCTCTAGTGGATGTTTGTAAATCTCTCTCTCTCTCTCTCTCTCTCAGTTTACAGATGATGGCTTCATTGAAAAGACTAGATATCTTCATAGACATATCACATGCCATGCAGACATATCAGTCTTATTGCATCGCGAGAGTAGAGACTAGGAGGGTAAAGGACTTTTAGATTGTAGTCTCTAGATGTAGAGACAAAGGAGGAGCTTTGTTAGAGATGTCGTGTAAAGTCCTCGGTCTCTACATCACTTTAGAGCCTTGTAGAGGCATCTCAGGAAACACACAAAAACAAGTCAAAATATTGACATAAATCCATTGCTTAAGCATCTAAACATGAGTGCAAATGAATGTAAACTTGGAAATCTCAATGCTTGTTTTAGGCTTGATGGACATCTAGCCTCACTGGACACCATTTAGGAAAGGGATCGAGGACAAAATTTAATGGTGAAAAAGGGAGCTCCTTCTTGTATCCTATCATCTCTTATGAGACCTTGGTTTATCCTCCAATGCTCATAAGGAACTCTTTTCACATAAGGCGAGGTGCGCCATTCTATTAGGAAGTTTTGGAACTATTGTTCTCCAAGATTTTATGGACATTAGCTTCAAAGGACTTACCTTCCATTCTTAGTTCTCCAAGATTTTATGGACATTAGCTTCAAAGGACTTACCTTCCATTCTTAGTTTTCCAAATGAGAATAGTGTTCATACATGTCAGGTATGGGAGAAAAAGTTTTAGTAAAATGCAGAAAAGAAGCTTTCTCTTCATTTCTTTGCATATACTAACTTTTCCACCAATCACAAGGGTTTCAGCTTTTTAAGGTTGTGCTCTCTTGCCTCTTCCTCAAAGAATGAGAGAGATAGTCCCTATTGTGCAAAAAAACCTTATCTTCAACCAGCAACCTTTCCGAAAGCAAATAAGACACTGCTGGACCAACATGCAATGTCATTTGAGGTGTATCAATGTCATAAATGGGAGTCATCGAGGGGATGCACAAAGGTGAGTTGACCACCACCAGATTGTGAAGTTTTGGTGAACCAGAGTGTGTCGTTGGATTGAAACCTCACAACATGTGGCTCTCATTTGAACGCCATTTGAGGTGTATCAATGTCATAAATGGGAGTCATCGAGGGGATGCACAAAGGTGAGTTGACCACCACCAGATTGTGAAGTTTTGGTGAACCAGAGTGTGTCGTTGGATTGAAACCTCGCAACACATGGCTCTCATTGCCTTTAAATTTAGAAATAGATGATGGCATACAATGGCCCACACACAATGAATAGATAAAATGTATAATGTGGCCATGCAGATGACCTCCTTGGAATGGTTTCAATATGAAGTTGTCATGTTCTTGGGAACCAAATGGAGTTGTGGGACAAAAAGGCTTGTGGTGGTGGACAACCACTCGCGAAGTCTAAGACTTGATTTTGGCATCAAGTTTTTCTCTGCGTTCTCCGATTTTTGAAGACTTTACTTTCTGCTATCATTGTAGTAGTTATAGTAGTCCCTCCCTATATTTTTTATATGTTACCTCTTTCTTTGTACGTGCTTGCAGTCATTTGTACTATTTTGTACGTATCCTTCCATTACTATTGGCAAGTTCCTCTTGGGTCATTAGTCAGGCCAGTACTTTTGTTTTCTTAATTACCTTGCTTAAAACTAGTTGTTCTTAATTTTATTAAGATTTGGCTATGATATTTACACATATTTTAAGCTTTGAAGTCACACGTGAACTATTCTAAACGATGCCTTCGAGAGGCATATATACCTTACAAAAGGGAAGTTTTGTTATAGTGTTGTGCATGAGCAGCCTTCTTTCACACATCGGATTTTGCAGAGGTCTAGGTTTGCTATATGGCCATTCTCTGCGGCATAGCTGCTTGAAGGCAGCAATTATGCGGGGATCTTTTTTTGGTTAAAGTTATGATCGTGATTAAATAAATTGTAGTGATAAAGAGGAACATGGAGGTGATTCTTGTTTAGTGTGAATCAAATGAATGCACATCAAAATTGTAGTTCATTGCATTTCTAAAAAATACTATCAATATTAGTGATGCTCATATTCGCGTGCACACCCTGCCCTCTTGTAGGTCTGCAATAGCAAACTGTGATCAAATATCCTTCACAAATAAACATTATAGTGCATTGTATAAATATTTATCCTGGATTACTCCATCCAGTCTTCAGAATTCCTGTTGGAGGTCTCATGTTGCCTGCCTAGAATTCAGAAGAAAGGTAGAAAAGAATTTACCCTTCCAAACAAAGGCTTTGACAAAAAGAAGTAGCATGCCCTTCCCACCTCTACAAGTATGGTTGCAATGCTTGGTAAGCAATGATGGAGTTTTGATTTCTCGAGGGAGAAAGGTGCTCTTGATTCTTACATTGAATTGTGTATATTATTATCCTTATCTTCTATATGCATGGCTGAATGATGTATCTCTCCCCTTCCAATTCTTGACAAGCTTCATGTACATTTGTATGAGTATCTGTATAATGGCAATCCTTGCTTTTCTAATTTAAGAAATCACATTTGATGGAATCATCTTGTTAAAAGTTTAAGAAATCATATTCAATGGAATCATCTTATTAAAAATTTAAGAAATCATGTTTTTTAAGTGGGCAGTGCTCTGACGTGTCCAGCATGCCGCCCGCCACGTGTCCTTGAGTTATAACCGCCTTGCAGATCTGAGGTTAAAAGGATAGAGAAGATAATAATAAAGGAGGAACTAACCGAATTTCACATCGTACCTTTTGGTGGAGATGACGGGCTTACAGGATGGCATATGAGTTTGGTGGAGTAGAGGTGATGCAAGCAGATGCTCGTGATTCGTAGGGTTAGTCGTATTCCACCACTCACCTTGATTAGGTAGTCGGTCTCATTCAAAATTTGATTTTACAAATGCATCAGACAAGTTAACAAATGAATAGTACCAATCAAACACTGGTGAGCCTTATTACAAATCAACAGTTTCAACAACAGTCTCAGCACACAACATATAGGCGAGTGCACCCTTGGAGTTTTACAGGCCTATCCAATGAAGATATTTTGACGTGGTTGGATCAATTTGACAATGTGGCAGCATATCAAGGAAGGCACACGAGGTCAAAACAGTTTTGGATGGAATTGCTGCCACGTGGTATGTACAACAAGATGATGTCATTAAATCACAATGGCTTTTGCTTAAACAAAATTTAATTCATTCATTCGCTCAAACTAATGTGGCACAATCTGCATTACAACAAATACATGAGTGCATTCAGTTACAAGGAGAACTGGTTTTAGAATTTGGGGTCAAGTTGAATCAGTTGGTAAGAGCAGATCCTAACATGACTGAGGATATGAAGTTTTTTTTCTTGTGGCCCAGAATGAGACATGACATCACCTGGAGGGTTAGGGACCAAGGTCCCACTTCATTTAAGCAAGCTATGGAGATAGCCCAGTGCGTTGAAGCAGATGTCTCACAAGATCCCTAGGCAAAGGGATGGAGGTTGGGTCCTCAGTAGATCTGAACATGTTCAAGTTTCAGTCAGAAGGGGTCATCCCAATGGATGTGGATGTACAGAATGCTCAACAAAAGGATACAGGTTTCCTGCCAAGGATGTACAAGGCCAACCAAGGTGTTTCAATTGTAACAAGTATAGGCATGTTGCCAAGTATTGCAGGTCTCCCAAACAGCCCCACCCCAATATACAAAATGTTTAGGTCGGTTAGGTCGGGAGTTTGGATGCAGCCGTATTAGGCGGCCGTATTAGGCGCAATTCCGAAAAATGAATGTGCGAGTGGGCTATGGAGGAGGCCCACCCGCACGTCCAAGCTATTCAAGCCTAGAGAAAACTAGTTTGTACATTTTTAACTCTTATTTACAATACAGATGTTGAGGTTTTGTTGGATACAGGTAGTTCATTTTCCTCTATCAGCCAATCAATTGGTGGAACAGTTACAATTGCCAATTACTTCAGCTCCAGAGATTTCTGTTCTTTTTTATGATCACACACAGGTATACAGATCCAGTGCCGTAGATGTTCCTTTGTAGATGGGGTATACTACACGTTCTACTACTAGAAGTGTTATATTTTTCCAAGGCAACTAGTTATTCAAGATTACCCTGGGGTGTGATTTTCATTCACACAAGAGCAAGGTTGGATTTTTGTCAATAAAATTTAGTATTGCCAGGGGTACTCCCAATTCCATTTTTACAGATGCAAACTATAGCACATTATACATGCACTCAAGTGGAACAACACATCATTTCGGACACTCTTCGCATCAACAAATTTAGAAGATTATGACCCAGTTTCAGGCCCTTATACGGCATGCTTTACACGCTTCTATAACAATTGGAGAAGTCCAGCATGTGATCAGAACAGGGGATCAAATACCTATTAAGATGACACAAAGGCAGTGGTCCCCGAAAGAGAATAAATTGATAGAGGAGGATGTGTAAGATATGTCCCACAGAGATGTCATCAAACCATCTTAGAGCCCTTGGGCATCAAAACCCCATTTCGTAAAAAAGCCAAATGGAGATTATCAATTTTGCATCTATTTCTGTCCTTTAAATAAAGTCACTACACATGATGTTTATTCGTTGCCCAGATTGGATGCTTTATTGGATGAGTTGGGCCAATCTGTGTACTTTACATCTTTAGATTTAGCTTCAGGATACTGGCAAATACCACTTGCTCCCCGGGATGCACAGAAAACAGCTTTTCAGACATCCAAGGGATTGTTTGAATTTGTGGTCATGCCATGTGGGTTGTCAGATGGCCCTAGTACATTCAAAAGGTTAGTTAATACAATATTTTCAGACCTCATCAGTAGAAAAGTGTTAGTAGCGTATTTGGATGATATCCTGATTTATACCAACATTAGGACATTTTGGAGGTCATTCGTAGGGCCTTGTAAGAAAATGGTCGATTCTTATTTTCTCTCTCTAGAAAAAATCTTGAAATATTAAAATAAAGAGAATGTAAAAGTCATAAAAGTATAGTCTTTGAGCCAGAGAGGTAAATTTTCTCCCAGGCGGTCGTCTTAAAGTTCGTTGGAACCTTCTTTTTGAAATGATACATTCAAAATTGCAAGAATAAAGTTAGTTCAGGAGGATATTACTGAACGGAAGATAGTTTGGAGGGAATTAGAACCTTCATCTCTAATTTCAAAAGACAAATACAAGCCTTCTCTCACCATAGCCAGTCATATTCTTTCACTCTGCATTATATAGCATACTTACTCATTCCTAGAACACTCCAATGAGAAAAACCATGTACACACTCATTCTATTGAAGAGTCTAATCATGAAAGCATTAAGAGAAAGTACCATCTGCACATTTATCTAGATAGTGCATATGCGCCCATTGAAAAACACAGAAGTAGACAACTATTGCCCTCATCAGATGTTAAAGATCATATGAGGTTGTCGGGGAAGCAACACATAGACCTTTGGTGTGATGGCTCCATCTATCCTATTAACCCCCATACTGCTTCAGATCCTCCCTTTTCAAATCCCACAAATCTCTTACGTTTTGCAGGTGATGGCGCCACAGGCTTACTAGGATATTGCAAGTCAATTTCTTACATGCAAGAAAGAGAAAGGCATTATTCACAACACTTAGCAAATGAGCTTCTTGGCTTGTCTGGTGAATGCAAGACACAGAAAGTTAGATTGGAAGAACAAGAATATCAAATCAATAAACTAAGAAGTGACCTCCGCAAATATAGAGTAAAAGACACAATCATTGGACGGCGCATTCGGAAAAGAAAGCTAAAAAATGTCGAGAACTTGAGGCTTGGTTCTGGAGGCCTCAAGAAGAGAATCCAAGCCAGAAGATAAGATTGCACTGGATGCATTCTCATTCACATGTCTTTTGTGTTAGCAATTAATATTATTTTATTTGCTGGGCTTCTTTGGGATTTACATGTTCTCTACGTTAGTAATGAGTAGTGTTGTATTTGTAGGGTTGTCATATATCCTGACAAAAAGAATATCAATCCTAATCTTAATCTAGAAAAGCAACTAAAACCATTCGTGACATCAAGAATGGTAAGAGAAATGATAAAAGAGAATAAGTTCAAGGTGGTTCAACGAGATATAGTGGATGAATTTGTAACCAACAATACAGTTTGAGCTGCGGATATTCAATTCGCCATGGATTCAAGTGGAGTCAGTCCGTAAGGGTTATAGTGCCATCCAGAAGTCAGTGTCATCCCTCCTTGAGGCCGAAGGCATTAAAGCAAAGCTACTTCCAACACCTATAAAAGTTTGGAGACATAGGGAGGAATTAAACACAGAATAGCTTCACTCATACCACATTGTAGGAGAGTTAAAGGGAGAAGGTGGCAGCATATTCTACAATGAACACAACAATATATTCATGGACCTGGAGCTCTTGCAAAAGAGAATGGTGGAGTTCTATGATATTACATTTGAGGAGATAGGAGGTGTACTTCAGTTTGTCATCAAACTTGATGAGTGCGAGATTATCAAGGAGAAAAAGATGGAAAGAGTCACAATAACACTTATGAATAGGGCTCTTTGTAATTGAAGTAGGAATGATCCAAAGTATTTTAGTGTGCAGTCCGAGACGAACATCTGGTGGCTAGGTTCATTTGAGGTCAAGAAAGAGGACCATGAATCCTTGTTTTGGGTATTTCATTAGACACATATCCCCAATCTCATCAAAGAACAGATGAATGCAACCAGGATGCTCCATGTAGAGAAAAGGGGAGAATTTCAAGTCCATGGCATCTTGCGGGTGACTTGAAGACTCTCAAGTGCTTATTGCAGCAAAGGGGCCAATGTTTATTGCAGCAATGGCATCTTGCGGGTGACTTGAAGACTCTCAAGTGCTTATTTAATTGCAGCAAAGGGGCCAATGCAAAGTCTCCATGCCTTTATTGCATGGACTCCACAAGGGTGATGGACTCTAAGTGGTGGAGACGACCACCAAATAGACAAATTTTGGATGAGAACTTTAAACTAGTGTTTGAGATTCCTCTTTCCAATGTGCATATATATACGTGTCATGCTTTGTGCTGTATCATAGAGAAACTGGTATATCTCCACATTGGCTTTGCTTGGAAGATCAAGAATGTAGCAGAGAGGAAAGAAGCCATTCGTGCATTGGAGAAGGTGCCATAAAAAATTAGACTACATGGAGGTAATGTCTAGATTCTAAAGGACACTAAAAAGTCATCAAATGAAAAGGAAGTTCCAATGAATCCCTCCATTGGAGGTGATAAGGCAAGAAGATTTCTTTCCAAGCCAATGAATAATCAGCAACACAAACCTACAAAGTTAGGAAAGCAATATACAACAACCTACACAAGTTGAATCGAATTACCAACAGTGGAAAAAGCTTCATAATGCATTGAAAGACCATGAAGGTGCTTCAAGGAATGGCAATGCAGATGTTTGGCGTTCAATTGATACTCTGTTCCAAATGTGTGAGAAAGTCAACTACTCCCAGTAAGACAAAAAGAGCTTTTAAGACAACTTACAAGCGTTCAAAAAAGCATTCAGAGCTTCTTGGACACTGACACCAACATTACACACTACATGGTATATTTCTAGCCTACTGTTATTTCCTAGCCCTCAATACTAACTTATATTGTATGTTTTCTTATACATCATATTCTCTACAACCGCATGCTTTACTTTATCAACAAGTACGGAGATCCTAGCATTTGGAACACACACGGACTCAAGAAATCACACTATATGGCTCGAAATGCATATTTCAGGCACACACAACATGGTGGTGGAAAAAGTAAGGCAAACAACCTACAAGAAGTGTTCCAATGGTTCTATAGAAGGATACTACAAGAGCTACATAAAAAAGAAACCTTGAGGTCATGCGAATTGATGCAGACACTCAGACATATGGAAAGGAAGAGATTGAAGCGTTCCGAAGCATTTAAAAACTCAGATGCCATAGAAGCACAAAACAAATGGAGAGAACAAACGATTTTTTGTTAATCATCGTTGGATAGATAGATGTAACACATAAGTCTTTTACAATGTATCTTTCCATTCTAATGACTTTGGCAATTCCAGTGAATCAAGCTTTCGTTTATACCTTAGCAAATGGTGTTTGCCATACTCTTCTAGTTCCTCTGGGTTCTCTATGCCTAGAGACAATGCTACTGCAGCATATGTATAAAAGTAACCCCTTCGATTGCTGGCATAACTAGGATAGCATCCAAAATTTCTAAGGCAGTAGACTTCTCTATCAAAATAATATTCTCATAACTTTTAGGAATAATCATTGCACCTAGGAACAGGGACAATGTCGTGAATACAAAATTTATAACTTTCCCTTATTGGCTCATGGCATTGTGGTAGATTATAATCTTTGCCTTAGTCAATTTGCTTAGGTAGTGAGAGAGAGCTGCGTCTCGGCCCATAGTACTCCCTTTTATGCCGTTGCAAGAATTCGTCTTTGCTTATGCCGAACGTTGCAAGAATTCGTCTTTGATTTCAAATGTACACTACAAAACAAAATAATTAAGGAAACATAAGTTTACATATCACATTCACAGACACACAGACACACAACACACACATACACAAAGAGAGAGAGAGAGAGAGAGAGAGAGAGAGAGAGAGAGAGAGAGAGAGAGAGAGAGAGAGAGAACCTGAGTCTCATCTATACGAATAGTTGGTCTTGCCAAAGGTTAATAGAACTTTTAGTATCTTCTCCTACTCTATTCATCCACTCCTTTTGTGGAGTCATTCAACTTATCAAAGCCATATTTGGCCTGCAGCTCTCCATGAAGGGTTTTATCGTCTGGCACAAATCCATCCTCTTTGAACTTCTGTGCTTTGCCCAAACATATACTGAGACACTCTTTACTATTGTAATTTTTCTCCAATGCTAAGTCATCGCTATCATCTTCCGTCGAGACAAAACCACTATCCTCTTCCTAAAAATTGGCAATAGCAGATAAAGCAAAATCTTCCCTAAGGCTGAAAATATTCTAAATGTCAGACAATAGTACATAACGTTTATTATTTTATCAACAACAACGAATTGTGGTAGCACTTGTAATACTAGACCACACTGGTCCACTTTGAAGAGATCTACATCCAGAGTCTCTGTATTGTTGACGTCTTAAGAGAAATAATATCCATCGACTTCGCCTCCTCTTCCTCCTGTACTAACTCAATCTCTTCCTCAAGTTCTGCCTCCTCAGAAGGTAACTTATCTTCTGGGGGAATTTCATCTTGAATAGTACCTTCATATAGTAGTTCTTCACCCCTTTCAAGAAGCACTGCAAGTAGCAGAGGAATCCAAATGGCTTATACAATAGCCTGCAGAGCAACTTAATAAGTGCAAGGTACACCAAGAAGGCTTGTAGGAAGATGGGAGTTCCTGGTACTTCTTGTATAGAAAACTGTTTGCCTTCTTACTTAGTGCACAATCCAGCAAGTGCACATAAGCCTGATTGTTTAGCTACAGCGTTCCTTTGGATTTGGATACTAATTTTTTGAAACCGTCCCTGTGTTTCGATAGGTACTCTGCATGCTGATCCAAAATTGACTCTACTTGCAGGCTTATTAAACATCTCGGCAATAATGTGAAAGTCTTCAGAGCAGCTCCCACATTATAGACAAAATTGAAAAGCTTCTCATCAATTAGAGTAAGATCATTGCTCTCAAAAATTTCCTCCTTCTTTTCCTTCATGTCATTGCTAAGACCTTGCTCCTTCTTCTTCTGCTTCTTCCTCTTTGGCATCCCTTCCTTAGCCTCCGTTGAGAAATCAAAATCCCTCTTCATAGAGAGACTCTGGCGAGCAGGTCACTTAGAAAGGGACACCAGACTAAGAACACCCACTTTCTCCTGTTCATCTGCCTCCATGTCCTGGTCTTCTAAATGGGGTTCCTCATCACTATGATCCTTTACAAAGTAAAGGGGGCAACAACTTGATTCTCCCGGCTCCACAGTTAGAAACCCTTGATCTTCTGTCTGTCCTCTCACAAGCTGTGGCTCATCTATCCTTTCCATAACCTCTGCAGGGTGGTAGTCAATAGATCTTTTCTTTGTGCTCTCTGCAGACTTTATTCGCATGTCGCTCCTACCCACAGCACTAAGCTCAGGATCCAGCGCAGTGACTTCCCGCTCTTAAGCTTTCTTTTTTCTGATAAGTAAGACATGGCATGAATTAGAAAAGGAGAGAAACCCCTTTTTGTATTTGTGCGATTTGGCGCGATAAAGCAACTCCATTACCCCTACAAGAGCCATATTGTGCCAAATTGCACAAATCTCTCTCTCTCTCTCTCTCTCTCTCTCTCTCTCTTTGTGGGTGTACTGTATGTGTGTGTCTGTGTTTTATATGGTTCTCTATGTGTGTGTGTGTGTGTATTTGTGGATGTGATATAAGTGTATATGTATGTGTGTGTATGTGTGTGCAATTTGGCACGGTAAAGCACCTCCATTACCCTTACAAGAGCCATATAGCTCCAAAACGCACAAACTTCTCTCTCTCTCTCTCTCTCTCTCTCTCTCTCTCTCTCGTTGGTGGGTGTACTGTATGTGTGTCTGTGTTGTATATGGTTATATGTGTGTATGTGTGTATGTGTGTGTATGTGTGTATTTGTGGATGTGATATAAGTGTATATGTATGTGTGTGCAATTTGGCGCGATAAAGCACCTCCATTACCCTTACAAGAGCCATATCGCACCACCAAACTGCACAAACTTCTCTCTCTCTCTCTCTCTCTCTCTCTCTCTCTCTCTCTTTCTTTATGAGTGTATTGTATGTGTGTGTCTGTGTTGTATATGGTTCTGTGTGTGTGTGTGTGAGAGAGAGAGAGAGAGAGAGAGAGAGTGAGAGAGAGATAGAAATAGATTGTGTGTGTCTGTTCCTGCATGTCTGTGTGTGTGTGTGTGTGTGTGTGTGTGTGAAAGATTGTGTCTGTCTGTGCATGCATATCTATGTGTCTGTGTATTTGAGTGTGTGTATGTGTGTGTGAGAGAGAGAGAGAGAGAGAGAGAGGAGCAAGCAAACTTACCTGTTGCCATTGCTTTCTGGTTACGTGGGCATGGATGCTGGATTCTCTCTCTGTCTGCTGTCGCTAGATTCTCTCGCTGTCTGTGGGTTCTTGAAAACACTGGATGCTCTGATCTCTCTCTCTCTCTCAAATACGAGAACCGTTAATAGTGGCGTGAGGATTAAATAACTTTATATGAGCCCACGTGTGTAGTAATAAACGGACATGTGTAATGTTGACAATTGACACGTGGGGTTTGTGAATATTAAAAAATGACTCTTTTTTATTCTATTTGTATAACGGTGCCCCTGAGAGATAGAGAGAGAGAGAGAGAGAGACAAAGACAGAGACAAATCCATCGAGCATGACAGTGATCCATCGACCACCACCAATGACAACGATCCATCGACCACCACCAACGACAACAATCCATTGAGCCATGGATAGCTTTGGTATGTGTTTCTCATGCACACACTCATGCGCGCATGCACACACACACACACACACACACTCATGCAGGAACACACAGAGACACACACACACTCATGCACACACACACTCATGCACGCACACAATGACACACACACACACACACACACACACACACACACACACACACACAAGGAGAAACACAAACAACACAGACATACACATCCAGTAATGCTAGAGAGAGAGAGAGAGAGAGAGAGAGAGAGAGAGAGAGTATGTGCATGGTTTTTGCGATTTGGCGCGCGATAAGGCGCTTTGAAGGCTAAACTGAAGAGCTCTATCGCGCCAAATGGCACACACATACACACATATACACTACAAGCGAATGAGAACATAGACGCGCAAAACATAGATGTGCAAACGAGAGAGAGATGGAAGTGAGAGAGGGGCCATGGGAGAATTTACAATTTTGCGAGGTTTACGTGGCTATTCATGCGGCTATATGCGCGTCTATAGGTGCGTCTATACTCACGTCTATAGGTACGTCTATACTGATATAGACACATGTATAGTTGCGCTAATCTTTTCGATTTTGTATGTATGCATTAGGTTCTTAGGACTTTTGTATGTATGCATTACTAATCTTTTTCTCACCCTTTTGTTGGTTTTGTAGGGGTATGTCTTTTCTCTGAGCGTCTTGGTCTGAGCACATTTTTCTGAGCATGGCCTATATTGTGATTTCATAGACAATTTTATCATAACATCACACACCATTTAGTCATAAAACTATCCTAAGAAGATACTATATACATTTCTACCCCACAAAGGTGCCGCTAACATCACACACCCTTTATCATAAAACTACCCTACAAAGAGGCTATATACATTTAATTACATTTCTTTCCAATAGTATTTAGGGCTTATAAGATCCCTTTATTCACAAAACTACTTTTCATGTCTACTTCATTTCAACACCCTCCACCTACATCATCCAGCATTCATACTACCATGATAGATAGTGATGATGAAATGATTGCAAGTCACATGGTGAAGAATTTAGGGTGCAAATTTGCATGCATCTATGCCGAAACATTTATTAGTTGCAAGGAGATACTTCAAGATTCAATTCACCATGATGATCATTTGTACACAACTCATAGTTTTGACATGCAAACCTTAATTAAGATATGACATGATTATCACATCTCTAGCAAATAGAAAAAGTTTTATGAAACCAACATGCTCAAAATTGAATATGCGATATTGAGATTAATATTCATGGTGGGTACTCACATGATGTACTAATAGTTCTTCAATATGATTACTACATCTCTAGCAAATGAAATAGGTGTAAGACACCACAAAAGTTATGCATGTTCAATACTAGGGCATCACAAGCAAAATGAATTGCTTGAAGGGAAAAACTCATGTCAAATCACTAGACTCAATGCTTGAAAGGAAAAACTCATGTCAAATCACTAGACTCAATCTTCTTTACTAATGTCATCCACATAGATATTGCGACGATGCCTTCTCTCTTTGATGGGAGCATTGATTGAATGCAATGGCATTACACATCATCTCAGCCATAGCACCTGCATAAGAAGGCAAAAAGCTAAAATAGATCAATCAATATCAATGCCTCATTGATAATAATATTCTCCAACCAACAAATAAGTTTAAAAAGATTAAACACGAGAGTAACATACTTACTAGTCGTCTGGAAGATTAACAACCATTTCCACATCTTCGGAATCATTTAGAGTCCCATAGTTGCTTAACACATTTCCCTTTCCTTTCTATCCATCCAAAAATGGTTGCAATAAAGAATTGCAAATGTCAGGATCATTCTCAATAGATAAGCATGCTCTCCCAGAATGCACGCATGCTTTTTGCATAGAACCAGTCCCAGCACCTAAGTCCACCACATGTCCAGAAATTGGACACAAGAACTCCAAGAAGTACAACATCATGCATGGAGCCTTCTCCAATGCACCTCTCCATGGAATACTCTCTCCATGTTTTATAGTCTGCTCACTTGTTGGTAAATAATGATGAAACAAACTACTTCCAAAAGCAATGCCCAATTTGGTACCAACCACGGAAGCATTTCCAGGATTACAAACACAAGACATACCAGCCCGATGAAGAAGGCATAAAACCACAACATCCACCTAAAGATAAGAAAAGAATTAAACATATACTTAGTACAAGCCATTTCAGTATACGAGAGCATAAATTCTTTCAACAGGTCATTGTATGACAATTGTCTCACCTTATGATCAATACCACCAACTTTGATTGTGCAATATGCATCTAAGCATTGCATGTACATTCGACATGCAAACTCCAATCTACTGATCCTAGCATAACGCTCAACCAAATGAAGAACATGAGGAGCACACATAACTAGGATCCAGCCAGAATCTGAAACAACTGTGGCCGCTACTAGCAAGGAGTAGCGTACATGGTCCTCTGTTAATAAATTCCAAGATGGAGATGTGGAATCCTCTACTCCAAGAGCTTCTAGCTGTGTAGGCAAATCAATAATGACAAAATCTGCAGCCCAAGGAACACTCTTACCATTTCTTGTTTTTCTTTCACCTCCAAGACCCACAAAGTATTCCTTCATGTCTATATAGGCTTGTGTGAAGTTTGAGACAGACAATTGCTTCCCAAACTCGACATAATCATAGCACCAAACCTTGCAATGTGAAGCATCACATGTGCCACTCTGATTCAAAGTTAGAGAGGTCAATGGAATGTACAAAAAGCGGACAGACCTATCTTTCCATTTACATCCTTTCAGAATGGGTGTAGACTGCAGTACCTGCACATTTGTACCCACACCACATATGTAAAGACACAAAGTGATAACAACATATGTTACACAAACAAATAATAGCTTGAAAAAAGATCAAGAGAACTTACCATTATTAGTACCAGGATTTTTTGGTGGCCTACCACCCTTCTTTAGTTCCATACTTGAATCTTTGTCCTTTTTAGTCATCTTCTCAAGTGTTTTTTGAACCTCAATGACTGCATCATCCTCATGGACTGAATTTGAGCTTGATGAACCCATCTCTCCCTTTTCATGCTGTGTGTATAGCTCTCGATGCAACATCCTTTTTTCATATCGAGCCACCACCACGGGCAGTTCTTTCTCTCCCACTCAGAGAGCACTTGCTTCCCTTCTTTTTCTATCATGTTTGGAGAGTACATACAGAATTTTAAGTCCTAAATTTTTGTCCATACTCGACATATGGGCAACAATTTTTCAATCTTACCAACAGCTTTTAAGGATTGCAAGAATCTGCATACAATAAGAGTCTTAGTACAGAAGCGAAATACTTAAGGATGGATTTTTAATTGAAAAGGAAAAAACATGTATTGCTTACCTAAACACCAATCGTCGAGATGCCCTCGTCATCTCCATTTGTCCTGTTGCAGCTGTAGCAACAATCATTGAATCCTTTAAATCTTCATAAAGTTCAAGTCTGTTCATTGCTTGTATTTCCCCAAAATACTCTCTCAACGTAGGATCTTGAGGAAGCACAAAGCTAGCTTGTTGACTAGCAACCAAGACCTAAGAGAGTAACCTCTCAGATTCACAAAGCAACTGATCCATCCATGCCTCTTTCGCCATCCACTTTATGAATTCTCTATCAGCTTTTGGCATCCCATAACTTGTTCTCAAATTTGAATCTGACCCTAAGATTCTGAGGGTTGCTAGTTGTGTCTCCTTTGAGACTTTTGCAATGGAGATGTTATACAACTTTTCCAATGTGACGATGGATGATTTATCATCAAATGGGAGGATCCACAAGATATTAAACCAATCTTCACCATTTGTTGGTTTGACAATAGACAGAATCTACATATAAACAGTACATGCAATCGTCACACTCAACTGTATTTTTTAATCATACAATACATGCATATCCCATACCTTGATCATTTTGTAAACAAAGATCATATGACCAATCTCAAAAAACACTTGAACACTTTAAAAAGTCAACTTTATGTTAAGAATCATTAAATTAACCATACCTTGATCATTTTTCGACCATACTTGAGATTCACATCCTTTCGAATACCTTTAAGTGATTTCTCCATATCAGCAACACTCAAATTTGGCTGAAGTTCCTTTAGCTTTGCCTCATAATCTTGCTTGTATAGTGGCTAAAATATATTCCAAAGAGATGAATGAGTACAATGAATTAGTTAGTTCTAATTTAAAAGACATCCATGACAAATGGTATGAAACTTACTGCAAATACCATTCTCCCTAGCATCAGAGATGTCAAAGGATACCAAGTACTTGATCCTTTACTGCTTTCATTTGCCCTATGCTTTTCAAGTGTCCTTTTTTCTTCCTCAGAAAAAAGTGATAAGTACTCATTCTCATCACATGAACACATTATCTTCGTGTTGAACAAATAATCCTTGAGATTTGTTTTAATAATTGCTGTTTCATTAAGGCTGAAAAATAAAAAATACATAGCTTCAAACATATTAAGAATTGTTCACAAAACCCTTAAAAGCTCGAAAAAAGGTAACACATATAAGTAAGAACTCGCACTTACAGATTGAACCTTTGAAGAGCAGCTATTAGCTTCATTTCTGTTTCTTTCTCTGGAGTAATAAAACTTGCTAAAACTCGAATATGCCATGCCTTTGATGTCTTGAATTTCTCCTCAATTAGAGACATCCATGCAACAGTACGGTGATTCCCCTCCCACACAAAAAACATCTTTCGAGACAAAAATGACCAATCAGCATCATCAACAATCTGTGCCTCAAATTTTGCATTTACATCCCTCCAACAAGAATCCCATGATTGTTCAATTTCATCTGTCACCTCTTGTGAAACACCATCCGAAAGTGTTGTAGATAAAATAAACATTCCTTTCTGTTGAATATATTTTTCTGCCTCTAGAGCTTGCTTTAGGCTATCCATATCAGTTCGTAGGCCTCTCACTCTTGTGTTTACAACACAACGACATAATGGGATCAAGGGAGCAATCTTTCCAGGATTGATTGCAAGAGATTCAATAACATCCTTCCCTTGGCCAATATCAAGTGCAGCAGGAAACTCTTGCTCAAACTCCTCATCTAGTTGAGATGTGCTAACCAACCATTTCTTGTAATTGCTTGCAATAACTCCCATACGTGTCAAAGAAAGGTTGGGGATTAAAAGGTCTAAGAGTCCATGGTATTATAGTATTGTTGTTAACAAATGATGGCTAAACTTTACATCATGGTTCAGTACCATTGTCACATTTGTGCCGACTTTCACAAGACCTATCTTACAAAGTTGTGAGTATAAACAATGGGCAGTGTGTGCAAAGCATTTGTGAGCATTTTTTCTTGCGACAGACTCTTGTTTAAAATGAGTTCTTGAAACGAACACTCTCCTCTTGATCTCACCCTTTGGACTTCATCTCATTGAGTTGCACAGCTCAACCATTCCGTTCTTATGGAATCTGTCACAATTCAGAATGAGGATAGATCTTTGCATATGTTTGTTCGCACTTCCATAGGTAGAGGAGTGTTGTCAGAGATGGTGCTTGCTAGCCATTTTCAATTCACACTTGGGTCCATATCTGTCCATCAGCACTTTGGTGATAATGGGTCTTATTTGACAATGGAGCTGCAATACGAAGTCCATGACGATGGATACAAAATGTTTCACCTTGATGCGCAGTTTGGTGATATTTTCACCGTGAAGGGAGAAAGATTCAAGCTTGATGACAATGAACTTCAGAAGACTCTAGTGCACGAAAACAAAAAAGATTTCTACTCTGTTTGCAACAAAAATGATGAGGCAAGGAAACAAGATTCAGCTAGCAACATTGAGAATGACAAACAACATAGTGTCATTGAGATTATTATGCAACTACCTATAAAGAATAGATTGCGTGAGGCCTATGAGAAGGTTGGAATGCGCGTCACTATGGATGAGTTGCCTTCTACTTATGATGGTGATGTTTTCTTTGAGCTACCAGCTACTTCAATGAAACATCGCACAAAAGGTACGGAGTCAAAATTTGATGGTCATGTTTGGAGTGATCCTGTTACAACAAATATAGTATTTCCTGGTGTGGTTTGTAGAAAGGAATGTGGAGGTCACCTCCGTTGTATAAATGCAACTTGTGGTTATAAAGAAAGAATTGGGATAGAGAATGAGACACAATGGGATGGGAGATTGATTAGAGTGGCCCCAGCAAATGTGTCAATTGAATCATATGGCTCCTTATCATGTATACATTGTGGTCGTCCACCAATTTGCTTGGAGAGATGTTACTGTGAAATGTTACTCTGCATGCCAGAATGTAGAGATGGTGTGAATCTTACTCGTGCAGTCATACACCATGGCCATCATAATCATCCCGTTGGAGATGGTTTGACTAGAAGAACAAAGGATGCCATTAAAACCAAAGTTTCTGAAATGGTGAGGGCTGGTGGTGCTGTATGCCCTAAAGGGATACAAAATATAATTGTCCAAGACATTATTCTGGAAACTTTATTGTCTAAAAATGTGCAAGATGGGATTAAGATGTCGGATGTTGAGCTACAAGATTTGCTAAAACAATGTGAACCTTTGCTTGACAAAAGAAGGTAATTACCATAACATTTGTTATTGCATTGGTTTATTAAATTATGTTATCACAATGAATATTGATCAACTTTATGTCTGTGTAGATTATCAAGATGGATTGAGGAGAGTCGACGTGACTCTCGACCTGTGTCAGATGGGCTAGATGGAATTTTATACTTGAAAAGACATTGTAGATATAATTATTTCCAAAGTGTAGTGTTTCCTGGACAATTGCAACATAGTTCATTCAGCAGGTGTCATGTATTTAAAATGTCTACCCAAGGTTCTGGTTCAAGGGTTGATTTGGTAAATAAAATGAGACCTGGAGGAGAACTGGGTCATTGTTGGGTGTTGTTTGACTTTGTGAAGCGAATGAAAGATTGGACTACCATGGCTTGCCATGTGTATAATCCTTTTATCCAAGAGTTGCAAACAATTGCAACTTGTGACTTCAAGGTGGAAGATATTGATGCACAAATTCTATTTTGGGATACTCTCAACAAAGTAATGGTTTCAGAAGGGTTTGACAATGCTGAATTCAAAGGGTTCATGGCAGATGAGGCCCAAGCCAACTGGAGAGCTGTACGTGCCACTTTCAATGGTGGCCCTGACAATATAATGGAAGGGAAAGAGCGTTCTTGCCTTTTCCATTGGGAGCAAAGTCTTCATTCCCATGCAAAGGCATGTATAAAAGTTGGCAACCAAGAGGAATTTAAAATCCGATGTAGACGCTGGAAGGATGCCTCTACAGAGCAAGCTGCAGAAGTCGAAATGAGAAGCCTAAGGGCATGGTGGAATGCAGGCCATGCAAGTGACTCAGACTTGCCACGGCTTGAAACTTGGTTTGCATGGTTGCTAGGATTTCCCATTGGGGCCACTACATTATAGAGGTTGGTTTTGTATTTCTCTTGAATTTTTTTTGTCATGTCAATAATGTAATTTTGCCATTACAATATCTCTGCAGAGTATGTCAGATAACGAGAAGTACTTGATACCTCGAACAAATCTAGCAGAGTCTATTCATGGTAGTTGGAGGGCTGGATTGAACCATGTCAAATATGTTGGTCTCTACAATGCCTCTATTAGTGACCTCTCAAATGCAATTTTACAAAGCGCTAGATACACATCTTTTTTGAAAGGCCAGTTTATCGGAAGTGGGCCGAGTCTGGAGACCTTAAAAAAAAGATCTTTAAAATCTCGGATTGACATTAGTGCCAAAACAGTTGTTGATCTAACAAGTGATGTTGCAAAGGAAATGGGTGTTGCATCTGAAGTATGTTTTAATGATGGAGATGACAAGACTGTGCGAAGGAAAAGGCCAAAGTCAATGCCTTCAAATATATGTGAGGATGATAGTCACCGCCCTGAGTACAGTTATGCAAATAAGAAAAGATACTCCATGTCTTCAAAATCTAGTACTAAATTTGCAACAGAGAGTTTTGAGGATGATGATTCCAAGAGTGTACAAGAATATGAAGTGCATGATGCAAATTGGGCATTACGAAGAGTTCCTACAACAAGCCAAGTCCGTTGCCAGGCTTGGCTTGGACAAGGAGGAAAATGTAACAAGCTTGTCAATATAAAGGATCGTGAAAATCGACGTGGAGTTGTTGCACCATCATTCTTTGGGAGGATTCAAACACCAATTGGAGTGCGCTCCCAAATGATTTGGTTTTGTGGAAATGATGTAACCCACACGTGGAAGCCATCAACTAGCATTACAGGTATTCCAGGACCATCACCAGGAAGGTGGAAGGTTCAATCAGGAACATCCTTGACAAGTGCAGAGATTACCAGGTTGACAAGCTCGGGGTTTGTCATATTAGGAGTGTCAACTCCGATGGTGGGTGCAAGTTGTGCTTCACCAATTCAAGCCCATGATGAAACAATAGTATTGCATGAAGATCGACCTCGGCGTCGAGATGGCAAAGCAATCTGATGGCGAAACAAAATCTCCAAAGAAATGGAAGATAGAATTCAGAGGTCATTGGTCATGAAATGCATTGTTAAGGACGCAACAGTCGTGAAGGCCATGGAGCATGCTGAGTTCATTGTTTCTACAGAAGGATCAATGCAAAAAGGTATTGAATACAAGAAGGACATTTCTCCATTTCCTTCTTGCAATTGTGAAGACTTCATTGGACGATCCCGCAAATTGGATGCCTATATTTCATGCAAACATATTTATTACATCTTCCTTTCATACCTTGGATTGGATAGCAGAAATAATATGTTTGTTCACCAAGCCACCTTGAGTAAAAAAGAGATATTCCAGGCATTGTCCCGCATGCCTTGAGGTTTAGTTTTTGGAGACTGTACTTTCATGATGGTCAACAAAAAATGGAAGGGCTATTATAATAATCCTTTTTCCATAAGGATTTTGAAGCACAAAAAAGGTATTTTTTTGAAGACTGAACCTTCATGATGTTGAATACAAAATGAAAAGATATCTATAATAATCCTTTTTTCCATGAAGATTTTGAACCACAAGAACAATGTTTTTGGGGTCTTTTGCATTTCTCCTTGTGTAAATTTTTGGTTTGTTTCTCTACTTGTTGATAATTGTGGCAAGACGCTTTGTAGGAAACTTATTTGAAATAACATGAACTCAACACATCTAGTAGTAGCAAAATACCAAACTATGAGTGTAAAATATTGACTTAAAATTTGGCTATATTTGTTACATTTCCTTTTGTACCTTGGATTGGATATAAGAAATCCTTTTTTCCATGAGTAATTTGAACCACAAGGATAGTGTGCTAATTATTCTCCACTTGATAATTGTGGTAGGACATTTTGAAGGATGATTTTACATCACAAAAGTTTGAACATGTCTTCTATGTGATAAATCATGTCTTCATTTTCATTTGCATAGGTAGAAAACTTATTTGAAATAATGTGAGCATGTATTGGAAAATACAACAAATAGCAAAATAGAAAATATTGTGAGTGTATTTGACTTAAAATTGGGCTATATTATTTACATATTAACTTATATGGATAGAAAAGATAATATTTTTGGTCACCAAGCTAACTTGAGTACAAAAGAGATCTTCACAGCATTATCTTGCATGCCTCAAGGCCTGGTTTTTGCAGATTGCACACCTTCATGATGTTGAACAAAATTTGAAAGGACTATTATAATAATACTTTTTGCAGATTGCACACCTTCATGATGGGAAGCCTTGTAGGATGATTTTACAATCACAAAACTAGTTGTTGTGGTTTATTAGTTTACAAGGATAACCACTTCTTTTATTGTTTCTTTAATTGAGCAATATGGACCCTTCATTTACAAAACGGTTTCATAATCATGGCCTCATTTCATGAACTTCAAGAGTTAGAAAACTTGTTTAGTCAGAAATGAGGATATCCATTTCTTTTCTTAAGCAATATGACCCCTTTATTCACAAAAGGGGTCCATACACTTGGATTGTTTTCATAAACTTTGACACAAAAAAACTACATTCTGATCCAATTTGCTCAAATGCTCAGATGGTTTTGTATGTATGCATTACTAATCTTTTTCTCACCCTTTTGTTGGTTTTGTAGGTCTTCTAATCTTCTCTTTCAACATCACCAAAAAGAGGTAAGTGCTTTCCTTTCTTTCCTATCTTTTTATCTTCTCTTTCCTTATTTTTATCTACCAAAAAGAGGGATTTTGTTTTGTAGGTCCTCTATGCATAGAGCTTAATGTATGAATAGAGCTCTAATCATAGAGCTTAATCTATGCATTAAGCTCTATTTGTAGAGCTTAATGCATAGATTAAGCTCTATGCATGCATTCATAATGCATAGAGATCTATCCATAGATTAAGCTCTATGCATAGACCTCTATGCATAGAGCTTTATGCATGCATAGAGCTTAATCTATGCATGCATAGATTAAGCTCTATGCATAGACCTCTATGCATGCATTAAGCTCTATGCATAGAGCTTTATGCATGCATAGAGCTTAATCTATGCATGCATTAAGCTCTATGCATTCATGCTTAAGGCCTCATGCATAGTTTTATGCATAAGCCTCATGCTTAAGGCCTCATGCATAGCTTTATGCATAAGGCCTCATGCATAGCTTTATGCTTAAGGTCTCATGCTTAAGGCCTTATGCATAGTGCTTTATGTATAAGACCTCATTCTTAAGGCCTTATGCATAAGATTTATGTATAAGGCCTAATGCATATTACTTTATGCAAGGCTTGCGTAACGGCTTGCATAGGGCTTGTATAACGCATAGTGTCGGGAATGAGTTGATTCTTCTCGGCTTGCATAACGGCTTACATGCTTTCTTAATATTTGTTTATTTTTTGTGTTTTGAATAATGAGACGATTCCCGGGGTCAATTGGCTTAAAGATCTGGGAAGTCTTCATTTCATAATATTTTTTAAATATTTTCTTTGTTTGTATAGATGTGGCTTGGGTCCTCATCCTCTTGTCCCATAGACCCACAGGTTGAGGCTCTCATTGAGTCTTAAAACGACGGTTTGCTAGAGAGGTAGAGGGCATCTTTGACTATACTCCCACCCCCGAGCAGCTAGATGGTAAACTACTTGCGCCAAGTAGTTTTTGCACACTATAAAGACTGCTTTATACATTTTAAATAGCAAAGGAAGAGCCTAGTGGATGATTGCATTAAAGCTGTCCACAAGAAGTATCCCAATCCTCACAAACCAAAGGTTTAACAGTAGATGGACGCAACACAAAATCAAAGACATACTTAAGAATAGGAGGTCTCTAGTAAGGAGACATGCAAAGGAGGAGAAAGCCTGAATAGATGTCGGTCAAAATGGACATGGCAAGCCATCTACTGCTCATAGGGGTGAGTGGAAGAAAGCCAAGAAGGATCTCCTAGAAGGAGTAGTGAACCAGCAACAAAGAGAAGCACGACAAATACAAATGGAGCGATATGGATCATCGCACTTTGGATCTGGAGGTCGTGCATCATGGGAGGCCAAGTTTGTATGTACAGTGCAACTTTTCATGTCTTTTCTTTGTATTCTCTCTATTTGAGTTGTGTTATAATGTTTGTCTTGTGATGTAGCGTGACATTGTGGTGGGTAGAGATCCTATCCCAGCAGAGACTGGCTACCATCATCGCCCCCACAGTAGAGGAGATACACGGGATTACCTTTACAAGGAAGGGATCATCTCTGATGAACAATACAATAGAGCGCAAGGAGAACACCAATGCAGGCAATACTTTTATTTTTATTTACAAAACATCTTTCGACCTTATAATACTTTTTGTTTTTATTTATATATATCTTCACTTTGTGTAGGCACAAGGTGGACAAGAAGGAGGACAAAACTACTCGGAGAGTGATGACTCCTTTGAGTAGTTTTCCTTGTAGTTTTTCTTCATGTATAGTTTTGGTTTATGCAACTATGTTTTTTTTAAAGCCTCATGTGGCTACCATCATGTATGGATAATTTCTTGGATATAAGATGAAATTTTTCATCTTCTTTATGTATCTATGTTTTTATTCAAGCCTTATGTGGCTACAATCATGTATGGAGAAATTTTTGGATATAAAATGTAATTTCTCATCTTCTTTAATCAATATTCGAAGTGTGTTCACAAATCTTTTTGTGCATATCTATCTTTAATTTAAGTTTTTATGTTGATATCTTTGCTGATCTTGATTCGTCTATGTACAAGTAAGCAAAACCAGAGAGTTGCCTGTGCCAAAAATGCAGCTGGATGTGTAGAAAATGCAACTGTACATCTGTGAGACTGCTCTCTGAATTTTTTTAAAATTTCAGAGTGCGTCTATAAGTGCATCTATAACAAAGGCTATAAGGGAGTCTATTTAGGAGTCTATATATGCGTCTATTTAGGTGTCTATATGCACGTCTATTTAGGCATCTATATTGGCATCTATATCAGTATAGATGCGCTTATAGATGCTAATATAGATGCCTAAATAGATGCACATATAGATGCGTGTCTGTAGATGTGATTTTAGACACGCACGTTAACAATTTAAAGCACATTGTCAAAACGCATCTATAAGCGTGTCTATAATCGCTTTTCCTTGTAGTGATACACACACACATATACGCTTACATGACATCCACACACACACACACACACACACACACACACACACACACACACACAGGGAGAGAGAGAGAGAGAGAGAGAGAGAGAGAGAGAGAGAGACAGAGAGAGAGAGAGAGAGAGAGGTATTTTTACGATTTGGCGCGATATGGTGCTTGCATGTCTAACGCAAGTTTGATATCACACCAAACTGCACTTATTATTATAGAGGCCTCGCTGGTGTGGTCTAACACAGGACACACACACACACACACACATGCACACACAGAGGCAGAGAGAGAGAGAGAGAGAGAGAGAGAGAGAGAGAGAGAGAGAGAGAGAGAGAGAGAGAGAGAGAGAGAGAGATTGTGTTATGTCTCTTTCTACCAGGCTAATTAGTAGATCATGGGCGAGAACAAAGGCCACTACAAGGAGACAGGATAAGGGGCCTGGATTGGCCGCAAAGGTTGCCTCTCAGAAGAAGCCAAGGAAAGGAAAACCTATCCATATTCTGAAGCAGACGAGAACAATGAGATTTTCACAGAACTTCTACATTCTGAGGGAGATCAGGAAGGCGCAGAATTGTGTAGAGTTATGTGTTCCCAAGCTCCCTTTCCAGAGGGTGTGCAGGTCTATATGTGAGAACTGGAGCCTATCCGTAAGGTGGAAGAGGACAGCTTTGCTCTGTCTCTACAGGAGGCTGTTGAAGACTTTCTCATAGAGTACTTCAATGACCCGTGTATTGTGTGTAACCATGCACATAGGATGACTATAATGCCCAAGGATAGTGAGACACTGAAGAGGCTTAGGTGGAGGTATAAGAAGCTTCTACACCCTGGAGAGCTTATAGATCCAAAGATGAAAAACATCCTCATGATTCCACCAGCAAGACCTCCTCAGGATAAAATAAAAATTGTAGAGATTACACATGATGTTAACACAAGAGCCAGGGCAGAATAGGAGGCCAGATGGGAGGAAGAGCAGAAGGTAAGAAAAGACAAGGATCAACAAGTAAAAACGAACCCAAAGAATCTCCAAGAACAGTACATCAAAGAAACAGAAGAGTTGGAGTCAGTCAACTTGGAGATACTAAGGAGCTTGCAGAGGGGCATTTTTGTCTTCTCGTCGTCGTGAATATGGAAGATGGTGAGTGACAGCTCTCTCTTGACATCGTGGATGTCAGAAATTTGATGGATAGGACATCTTAGATCACAGATACTATCCTATATGTCTGTTTAAAGTAGGTATGCGAATTGCATTTTCTGATGATATGGTCCTTCCGTCTTTAGTTCTTCCCTTTTTCCTCAATGAGTTACCCTTGTTTTTGCAGTTTAATAAAGTGCCAGCTTCCACGTGAGAGCCACTCTGAGGTGTTTATTCTCAACTCTCAGCTTCCACGTGAGAGCCACTCTGAGGTGTTTATTCTCAACTCTCAGCTGGCACCACTACTACTAAGAAGAAGGAGTAATTCCCAGCAAGAGATTCAAAAGTGGTTCACCTATTTGAACATGCTGGAGGTTACCGTATTAATTTTTCCATACGAATCAGGGTATGTTACTCCTCTATCTTGTTAGTTATATACATCTAATAGATAGGGGATGCCTTAGTTTTAGATATTTCTGCTTTTGCAAGAACTATTGGAGCCTTGCCGTTATAGAATTGGATAAGAGAATCATGTGGACTCTTAATTCAGTACCAAGATCACATCCTGAGGTAGGCCTGTAAGTAAACATTCAAAGCACCTTTCTCTAGTATCTATGGCTCCTTGAAGTTGGCAATGTATCTTATTGTG
Source organism: Cibotium barometz (assembly GCF_041138505.1). Classification (NCBI taxonomy): domain Eukaryota; kingdom Viridiplantae; phylum Streptophyta; class Polypodiopsida; order Cyatheales; family Cibotiaceae; genus Cibotium; species Cibotium barometz. The sequence continues at coordinate 37,618,079 of NC_141055.1, read as the reverse complement.
AAAGCTTATTTATTATGCAGATGTATAAAAAGACTTCTTCAAGTTCTTGGTTCCCTATATGGAGACTATGAACTGTAAAAATCAAAGGTCAAGCCTGTTCAAGTGCCCAAGCAAGAAGACACACTCCTGTGGATGGAGATCGATGATACATGTAGAATATATTCTCCAGAGTCTCTTCTCCATGAATCCCTTCATGTCCAAGGTAAGTGGAAGAATCATCGGTTGGACATTGCTTTAGCTAGATTTGCGGTTTTGACATTGTGAATTTTGTTTTTTCAGATCGCATTACAGAATTATGATAGGAACTATGTGGAGCGGTACAGAGTGACCATGATACAATTAATACTAAACAATAGCACAGAGATGTCTAAGGAGAACCAGCCGGAATTCCCCGATCCTGCAGACGTCGAGGTGCTCCTTCAGTCTGTAGGGGACGAGCCAAAGCCCTCTGAGCACATAGAGGCAGAGCCAAGGTCCAATGTGGAGGTTAACATTGAACATCCCAAGGCTGATGAGGTAGAGCAAGCTGAAGAGGCAGAGCCGAAGCCTGAAGAGAAGACAAAAGCTAAGCAGACTGCAGAGGGCCTAGTAGGGAGGCGAACAATGAAGAACCTAAGTCTGAGGAGGATGCCAAGGCTAGTGAGGATCCCAAGCTTGATGAAGATCCCAAGCCTAATTTACCTGATGTAATGTAACCAACTCAATTTTAAGAATTGTTTCTATTAGCTGTTTTTGTCCCTTAACAATGATTATAAGTTTTAATTAATAATATGGGTCTATTTCCTTATTTAATTCACTTTTTTGTTTATAAACACAACCTTATAACTTTAACACGAAACCATGATAAAAATAAAAGATTGCATGGTTTTAGATATTTTTTTTCTCAAGGTAAAAGGTACCGCCTTCCATTTATTTAAAATGAACCTTTTGTTTTTTACTACCAATAAATAAGGTTATTAAGTGAATGTAAAATACAATAAGAATATAAACATAAATATATACATAAATAAGTATATATATATATATATAATGACATTATATAGTGTTATGATAGTATATTTATATAATATATAATATGGGTTTTATGAGCATCACACACACACACACACACACACACATAAAATAAAAGTTAATAAATTTGATATAATATTTTTTGAAATATGTTTTTTTAGAAAAAGCCGAGCAAGATTGAGATTTTATTTATTTTGGGACCATAAAACGAAACAAGCTTGGGTGGTGGCCAACAATACCCCAAGCTAGCAAAAATCATGCTTGCTCAATCCACTGTTACACTCGATTTTGAGACTAGCTCAGTGTTTTGACTATCTTTTATGATTGCCTTTGATTCAATCATATTTTGGTAGATCTCATGATGATGGAAACAGAGGTAAATATTTTTAAAGAGTTTGATATGAAATATCTTGGTCTAATTCTTATAACTTGGGAAGTGAGGTAATATAAGATGATAAGCAAAGATACAACCTCAACATTCTTGTGTCAAAAAAAATTGTGTAGAATCAATCTTGAGAAAGTTTAAAATAGATCCATGCAAACCAACGGAAACACTTATGGAAAGTGTGGGATGGTCTAAAAGTTATGTTATTGATGCAAATCCATAGAAGAAATTGGTGGGTTCTTTGATTTACTTGACAATCACTACCAGTAAATTGGTGGGTTCTTTGATTTACTTGACAATCACTACCAGTAAATTGGTGGGTTCTTTGATTTACTTGACAATCACTACCAGTAATCACTAAGCCAGATGTTATTTACGATGTAAAATAACTTTCTCAAATCATGGTAAAACCCCAAACAAAACTCATTGTTGGAATGTTGTCATAAGAGTATTGAGACATGTGCAAGGAACAAAGGAGTATGGAATTGAATATGGTAGAGAACATGTTAACTTTCATGATTTTATAGTCTTGGGTTATGCACAAAGTGTTTTATCTTTCTAAAGGTGCAATTTGTTTGAGGAGTCAAGAGAAACCTATTGTTTCACTTTCTATATAAATAGAAAATACAAAATGGTGAATTATGTTATATGTCAAGAAATTTGGCTTCAAATAATTCTTGATATTTTTGGTCATGATGTCTCTTAACCTTCCCTATTGTATTTTAATAAGTGGAGTGCTCTTAATTTCCTCAAAATCTAATTAACCATGCAAAATCAAAGCATATTGATGATGTGAATGAGCATTTCCTTTAGGAGAAGGTGACAAAAGAAAAAATATAGGTTTACCATGTGGGAACTTGTGATATTGTTAGAGTTTTATTCACAATTCCACTTTCTACAAAGCATGCAAAAATCCAAGCACGTTGATAGTCCCCTTTCTACAAACCATGCAAAAATAAAAGCACATTCATGTGAATGGGCATTTCTTTTGGGAGAAGGTGATAAAAGAAAAAATATAGGTGAACTCATGATATTGTTAGAGATATATTAATATTTTCACTTTCTACAAATTTGTTTTCAAAGCACAAAGATGCATTTGGTGTTAAAGAAGGGAGATGACTTACATTTTAGGGGGCTTTAACAATAAATGCAGTTCTTAAAAAGTTGCTAGAAAATGGTAAACCATCTTACTAACATTTTGAGATACTATTTTTTTTTCTCATTTTTCCATTTTGTAAGTCATTTTAATTTTAAGTGGGCATGTTAAAAGTCACACCAAATGACCATTTATATGCACATATGGAAGACGAGTTATGGGCGCACTAGATGTAACAAACACTTTGAGTTCAATGAATGATCCAAGCATGATTGCTAGTGAGAATACTCTTCACATGCTCTCATTTATGTGCGGGTAAAAATCATAGTGGTGAATCAATTCAATGTGGATCTTGAATTCCATGATAATTAACCAAACCTTTATGGAGTTGTTGACTCCAAAACTTGCATATAAAGATAAGTTTGTTGCATCATCTAAATGACAAAGAAATTGTTTGGTACGTAACTAGCATCTAAAGATAAGCTTGTTGCATCTAAATGACAAATAAATTGGGCACACTTTCTTCTACCAAGTTATAGATTGTTATGTGACGATCCTATCCACAAAATCTCAGATACATAATATCGTACATAGTTAGTTACTAGTGAGATATTACACTTGTAAATTACCCTTATTGTGTAATCTACCAATACACCAAAGCTTCATAAATATTGATTAAGTAGTGAGAATAGGGTAATCAAAGAAGCTCATTATGATATTGATTAAGGAGTGAGAATAGAGCAATAAAAAAAGTACCAACAAAGGAATAAATCTTGATAGTTTTCAAAAGGCCTAAGGCTCTAATATTGAGAGATTCTCCTTGCTTCATCGTCTAGTTGTATCTATCTTGGTTCTTATAAGCATTTTTCTCTACAATTATTGATATTAATTAATTAATATCAATTAATTAATTAATTGATATTAATTAGTTAAGCCGCATTGGTTTTTCCTTATCTCTATGAGTTTAAGAGTGATTCTTGTGTCCCGTATTTCCAAGAATGGTATGAAAGCAACAAGGTTGCATAAGAATGGGGAAGAAGTCTTTTCAAGCATAGTAGTGGTGCAAACAATTTATTGTTCTTAGTTTGTTTGTTTTCCTTATCACTATGCTTCAAGATTAGTTCTTATGTCCCATATTTCTAAGCATGGTATCAAAGCAACAATGTTGCATAAGAATAGTGAAGAAGTCTATTTTCAAGCATAGTAATGATGCAACAATTTATTGTTCTTCGTTTGTTTTATTGATTGAAAGTATATCACTAATTTAAAAAACAAAGTGGGATCATTAAAAGAGTGTTTCAAGCATTCAAAAATTTATCCACTACAACACCTCGGGGGCATAGCAGCGTTTTAGTAGCGATTTTTTTTGTCGGGATGTTGGGGATTCCGTTCGCTGCTCCACAATGAAATTTCGTTGTGCTGAACAACACTATCACATCTTGTAATAAATCCATATGTGTTGCTTCATCAATGTCTAATCTAATGGAAGCTCAATGAAAAGATAGGGTTCCATATTAATATCAATATCACTATCATGATCCAATGAAGCATTGTCTCATGATTGATAGGTGACTCATCATCTTCTTCGAAGTGATGTTCCTCATGCTCTTGATCGTCCCCTCCAAAAATGTTTTCTTCATCGTCTTCTTCCAATGAGCCAATTTAAGGTATTGGTTCTAACGAAGAGGGATGGAAGGATTTGGTCAAAGCCATTCTCAATATACCAAGGATATTCTCTCAATTATTACTGACCCTCATCGTCCTAAAATACGCCAAGCTGTTGTCAGTAATGTGGTGAGCGAGATTACCACCTCCATCGATTCTTCATTAATTCAACATGCTTGTGATGCGGCTGGAATCAGCATGAAAGGGTACCAAGCAATCCGTCAAGTTGTAAAAGATGCATTTCAAAGACAAGGAATCACTGGCACTTTATTTCCTACACTCAAGGTGATTCACAATGTCAAGCGTATCAATAATGATGATGTGCAGCGAGCTATAGGATAGTTTTATCACGTTGAGGGCACACTAACATTAGACACAAGGTCGAGCAGAAAGAAAATCAAGACAACAAGTACAAAATTTCACTATGATGTTTACAATAACATCTTTGTTCATATTGAGAGACTACAACAAGCTATGGTGAAGTTCTATGGTCTTTCACTAGAAGGTGAGAACTTGCAATTGCTACTATTCATGTTTTTCAGTAGAAAATGAAGACGATTATTTTATTTTGAATATTGTAAATTACCGTTTATTTGGAGTTTTGGGGAGCACACTTTCATTTGTGCTCAAGCTAGATGAGTGCCAAATTGTGAGGTTGGAAGCTGGAACGTATGAGCATTACGCTCATGAATGAGGCCATGATATGTGCATGGGAAAAAACTACCAAACCAGGTTTTAGTGTGCAATCTGAGAAAGAGGTCTGGAGGCTTGGTGCATTCGAGGTACCGAAGGAGACACATGAGGTATTGACATGGATGTTTGAAAGGACTCCCTGGATAACAGATGTAATCAAAAAGCAAATTGATGGTCAACTTTTAGATGTAGAAAACATAGGGAAGTTCAAGGTGGATTGGCATCTTGGGGGAGATTTGAAGACAATTAAATGCATGATGGGTTGTGCTCAAGGCGCGACATCAAGATGGCCTTGTCCATACTGCAATGCTCAGATTGATATCCCTAGGCAGAAAAAGATAAATGGAAAAGGTATACAGAAGGTTGGTTCTGTTGGGAAGGATGCCTCGAAAGGTCCCAAAAAGTAAGGGAAGAAGCAATAGGAAGATGCAGTAGATCCAAACAAGTCAACTGATGATGAAGATGAGGAACAACCAAATGCAAGATGGGTGAAAGGTGTCATGTCTCCTGATATGCTAGGAGAACCAAACAAGAATTCAAATTGGAGTCCCATCATTAATTTTCCACTAAAGAATATTCACTTTTGCACACTTTATGCATTCATGAGAATCTTCGATCGATTGCTTAAGTGCCATATCGATTATGCATTTACAATGCCTACACAAGAGAGGAAAGTTGTAGCCCTTGGTAAATTAGAGTATCTTTTGAATTCTCTGGGTTGTCATGGCGAAAACGTGAAAATTGAAGTGAATAAGCAGGCGTCTGGTATGTCATACGAGGTTGCTCAAAAGGTCTCCATGATTGGATCAAAGGCAAGGAGATTTTTGGAGAAGCTAGCAAACATAGAGAATTCAAAGAAGACTTGGGGACTCTGGAGAGACTTATGTTCAATCACCACAAATGTAGATTGTCCAATGCCAGCTCTTGTAAATATGCGCAAACAGCTTTGCATAAATTTCAATAACATGGTTCGCATTATGAATCAAAGTAGCACAACTGCCCAAGAACGACATCATTCCAACAACATATCGTAGAATTCACCAAAAGTGTGCTAGGTGCTTGGGGAGAGAGCAAAGTAACACACTATATGGTAAGCTGTACAATAAAAAAATAAACTGGTGTTTTAACCTGGACTTTTTCTAATTAAATTCTATTGTCATGTGTACAGCACATAGTTTATGCGCATGGTGTGTATTTCATGAATAAGTATGGATTGCTTGACATGTGGAGTCCCAAGGGATGGAGAAAACACATTATAAAGCAAGAAATACAAGACATGGAGCTTTTGTAGGAGGAACACGTACAAACTATCTACAAGAGATGTTCAATTAGTTTTATCTCGCACAACCTTTGGAAGGGTATTGGCTAGGGAGCGGGCCCAACAATCTAAGCTTGCGCAAGAGGCACGCAAGGCTGCAAAAAGTCATGCTTAGCTTGCATGGTTGCAGACCAATGCTCCCATAGGCATGGTGCTTGGCATGCACGAATGAGGAGACAAGGGAGGCATTGGGTTGTGCACGCACCAGCATAAATCTAGATGTAATAAGGCTAAGAAAATAGGTTTAGTTATGTTTTTTTTTTGCCCTAAAAAATATTAATAGTTCCTTCTCTCACTTCATTTTCATTTCACTTTTTTAGAGAGCTTGAGCTCAAGATCTACGTAGGCACCCATGTAAGGACACCAGCACATCACCACATTAGCACAATAGGCATAGTCGTACATGGATATGGCACGCACCAAGAACACCGCACGTGTTACCATGCCTTCACAAAAAACACAGTGCAAGGCACCCAACCACCAACAACCACATACTGGCGACACCACGGAAGAGAGTGATCCCTTGGATTCTAGGACGCGCAATGGGATCACCAGAGTCCAACCCTCCTCCCACAGCAACACCAACACACACACATGCAGGCCCTTCTAGTGGTGGGAGCAAGCGCGTGAAGAAGACCCCACAATATGCAGCCACCCCAGAGATCAAGACAAAGAGGCCGATGATGAGCAGTTTGACTAGGTTGGTGAAAACATTCCTACATTGCGCAGCACCATAGGTGGCAAGACCCTACTACCAAGACAGGGTTCCCTACCTATCCGAGAGGAACTTGAAACGCAGGTACCATAACAACAGGAGGAGGAGGACTCAGACTATGAGAGAGACCAAGAGGAGGTTCTTGCAAGTGCGCTCAAGCGTAGAAAGGTCAAGCTCTTCAAGCCAAGGAAGTCCCAACCTTGCCAATGCACCAACACAACACAGAGAGCTCCAAGGAGAAGGATGCGCCAAGGGCATAGGGCTCTACAAGAAATTAAGTTTTATCAAAGGAACACTGAGTTGCTGATAAGAAGAGCCCCTTTCACTCGCACAGTGAAGGAGATTCTCCAACGATATAGAACTGAGTTCCGTCGTGTGCAGGGGATTGCCCTTGAAGCATTGCAAGAAGCCTCTGAGGCTTACCTTGTTGGGCTTTTTGAAGACACCAACCTCCTTGAAATACATGCAAAGAGGATTACCATATCTGCCAAGGACATGTAACTAGCTTGGCGCATTCGAGGCGAGCGAGACGACATGATCTAGAGATCTTAGATGTTAGCCTTCATTTTGAAGCAACTCTTTTATTTCAAACCCCCATTTGTAACAAGCCTATCTGGCTTTCATTTGTAACCTTTTGATAATTAAAATTTTAAATGTCTCTTACAAGGTCTCGGTGTCATCATGTTTGTTTAACATGGAGTGTCTATCATGTGCCAGTTTGTCACTTAAGGCATCAGAAATGCTCCTGGAGGACTGAGGAAGTTGTGCCAGAACAGTGTGAATTTGGCCTCTGCAACGGCGATGTAGGCTCAAAATTCGCATTGTTCTGGCACTTCTTCCCTAGCCACTCAGGATCATTTCTGATGCATTTATAATGAAGTTGAGCACACTAATCGTGAGAAACAGTAGTTTACAAGATAAAAACACCTTTAATCATGTGTAAAAATACAGTGTTTATCATCTAATGCATCAGAATTGCTCCTGGAGGACTGGGGAAGCTATGCCAAAACAGTGCAAATTTAGGCTCTGCAGCAACGATGCAGGCTCAAATTTCGCACTGTTTTGGCACTGCTCCCATTAGCCACTCACGATCGTTTCTGATGCATTTATAATGAAGTTGAGTACACTAATTGTGAGAAACAATAGTTTATAAGATAAAAACAATCGTAATCATGTGTAAAATTACATTGTTTGTCATCCAATGCATCAGAATTGCTCGTGGAGAACTATGCCAGAATAGTGCGAATTTAGGCTCTACAGCGGCGGTGCAGGCTCAAAATTTACAATGTTCTGGCACTGCTCCCCCAGCCACTCATCAGGATCATTTCTGATGCATTTATTAATGAAGTTGAGTACATTGATTATAAAAAACAATAATTTACAATATGAAAATACCTTTAATCATGTGTAAAAATACATTATTTGTCATTCAATGCATCAGAATTGCTCCTGGAGGACTGGGAAAGCTATGCCAGAACAATGCGACTTTGGGCTCTACAATAGCGGTGCAGGCTCAAAATTTGCAATGTTCTGGCGCTGCTCCCCCAGCCACTCAGAATCATTTCTGATGCATTTATGAAGTTAAGTACATTGATTATAAAAAACAGTAATTTACAAGATAAAAATACCTTTAATCATATGTAAAAATACATTATTTGTCATCCAATGCATCAGAATTACTCCTGGAGGGCTTGGGAAGCTATGCCAGAACAGTGCGAATTTGGGCTCTACAGCAGCGATGCAGGTTCAAAATTTGCACTGTTCTGGCACTACTCCCCTAGCCACTCAGAATCATTTCTGATGCACGAAGTTAAGTACATTGATTATGAAAAACAATAATTTACAAGATAAATGTGAGATTCCTGTTCCCACCGAGCAACAGATTCAGGATACTGGCAGCGGAAGTAACACATCATGCGCGGGTAGGGGTCTCACACTCGGGGCCTCGCCCACGGATATCCGGACAAGAGACTAATCCGTCGGTTTGTCCAAAACCGAAACCGGAAAAACTTCCTTTACCAGGAAAGCATGGGCGATTCCACCAGGATAACTCTTTACTCTAACGTAGTCAAGATCATTACGGATCAACTGATCTGACTGCACCTTTAACGGTACTTGGTCAAATCAAGGAAGAAACTTGCACTTGGATCATTGGGATCAACGCTTTTTTCCCCATCAAGAGGCACAGCCGTTGATTCCTATCCATAGAACAATTTCTATCCGGGATTTACTTCATCTATCGTAATAATAGAAATTAAATCTCGATTTACGAATCCATCAGTCCAGCCTAACCCCATCCGATCCCATGGGTTAGCCAACCGCCCAACCACTGTAGTGATGGGATCCAATTTGGAATTTGGTTAGGTTTTGTCCCGGGTACCAAGGAAAAGAGTTCCAAGGCCCCCTAGCCGGAAGTTCATGCAAACATAAAACTAGCCACACCACTTACACACCCAATATGAAATTGCCTTTTTCTTAGCATCAGCTAACTTTAAAACAATCCTTTAATGAAACCATAGTACCACTGATCACAATCTTCCAATTTATCCGGTTGATTCATAATTTCCCATCATTCCTTCATCAGAGTATCTATGGCATCATTGGCAACTAGAACGCTCACCACCTGTCCACACAGGGGCCTTTTCAATAGTTCCTAGCCCATAATACTCGGCAATATAATCACTTATAAAAATTCAAGATGGACTCTCGTTGAAGATCAGCAAGATCAACCAACAGATCCATATAAAGAGCCATGGACTCATCCATTGAAGACCAGCAAGGTCAATCAACCAGATCCATGCCCGGTTTCACAAAACAACTCTTACTCCTTGTTCCAATATCTTCCTCGACGCACGTGTGGGTATCCTGGGCGACCTAGAGCCCGAGCACCGTATGGTCAGCACCCTCTAGGATCCTTCACAGGTGACCTAGCGCTTCACTCATAGGCCGCTTCCTTGGTCCCTCATCCACCGTACCGGAAGCTCACCATTTAAATCGAACCGAGGCTGGTCAAGACCTCGGTCGACCTTGCTACGCGAGACGTCCTCCATTGACTCTCCGTCAGCAGTTGCAACTTTAACAGTTAGGTCTTCATGACCTTAATCCACAAGATGGTCAAAATGCTTCCTCAGCATTCGTGACATAAAACAGTCATTTACAAACAGTCACAAAATACAGTTTCTAAATCGAACTCTCGTCTTTCCACATTATCCCTCCTTAGTCCACATTACTTATTCCACATTCCATTCAATGTGTACTCATTCTCATCCATTTCCTCATATCGACGACACATTAATTCACATACACATTCACATTCACATCCATACATCCACATTTACATGCATACATCCATTTTCACATCCTCATTTATACATCCACATCCCATATCCACATTCATACATACACATCCATACATCCACATCCATATCCACATTCACATCCATACATCCACATTCACATCCATACATCCATATCTACATGTATACCTCCATTTTCACATCCTTATTTATACATCCATATCCCATATCTACATTCATACATACACATCCATATCGACATCCATACATCCACATCCACATCCACATTCATATTCACATCCATATATCCACATTTACATGCATACATCCATTATCACGTCCTCATTCATACATCCACATCCACATTCATATCCATATATCCACATCTACATGCATACATCCATTATCATGTCCTCATTCATACATCCACGGCCACATTCCCATTCACATCTATACATCCACATCTACATCCACATTCACATACATCCACATCCACATTCCCATTCACATCTATACATCCACATCTACATCCACATCCACATCCACATTCCCATTCACATCTATACATCCACATCTACATCCACATACATACATACATCCACATACATACATACATACATCCACATCCACATTCCCATTCACATCTATACATCCACATCTACATCCACATTCACATCCACATCTATACATCCACATCTACATCCACATTCACATCTATGCATATACATCTTGATGCATACATCCATTTTCACATTCATACATCCATACTCCCATCTCCACATCCACACATCCACATACATACATCCATTTCCACATTCCCATTCATATAACCCCATATGCCTTCACATCTAATCTTTTACATCACATCCATTCTTGCCCTATCACAACCCATATACATCTTATCCTATCACATACACTTCTTAGCTCATCCCATACACATCTTATCACATCTTAATTCATCTTATCACCTCTTATCACCTCTTATACACCTCTTATCACATCCTATCACATCTCATATCTATTTATAGAATACAAGAGAATTCTTATATTTGATATAAGATTTCTTTACACATTTACTTATCCATAAATTCCATTTAAGGAGATTAATACTTCCGAAGTAAAATCAATCTTTTATGCATCTTCCTATGCATAAATTCATTTTAAATGAAAATGACACTTTTGAATTAAAATTCAATCTTTTATGCATCTTCTTATGCATAAATTCAATTTGGTAGGAATTACACTTTTAGAATAAAAGAATTTCTCTTATGCATCTAAGTTATGCATAAAATCCATTTATGAGAAAAAACACACTTTTAGTATAAAAAGAATATCTTTTATGCATACCTCTATGCATGAAATCCAATATGATAAAAGTAACACTCTTACAATAAAATAATCAACTTTTTATGCATACCTCTATGCATGAAATTCAATTATGATAAAAGTCACACTTTTATAATAAAATAATCAACCTTTATGCATACCTCTATGCATGAAATTCAATATAATAAAAGACACACTTTTATAATAAAATAATCAACTTTTATGCATACCTTTATGCATGAAATTCAAATATGATAAAAGTAACACTTTTGATATAAAATTTTATCCATTATGTATACTTCTATGCATGAAATAAAAATGATAAAAGTAACACTTTTGATATAAAAATTTATCCTTTATGCATACTTCTATGCATGAAAATAAAAATGATAAAAATAACACTTTTGATAGAAAAATTTATCCATTATGCATACTTCTATGCATGAAAATAAAAATGGTAAAAGTAACACTTTTGATATAAAAATTTAACCATTATGCATACTTCTATGCATGAAATAAAAATGGTAAAAATAACACTTTTGATATAAAATTTTTTCCTTTATGCATACTTCTATGCATGAAAATTAAAAATGATAAAAGTAACACTTTTAATATAAAAAAATTATCTTTTATGCATACTTCTATGCATGAAAATCAATTATGCATAATATAAAAATCAATTTCTCTATGATTACAATGAATATCTTTCAATTAATCTAGGATGATAATTCCTAGAATATGGTAGGAAGTCCTCTTTTTATGCTTTGAATGAAATTATTTTATGCATAATTTTTATAAAAATTTTACCATAGCTCCGCTGCTATGACTGATAAATCTCAATTTTTCTAAGGGATAAAGCTTATCATTAAGGAAATAATTAAAATGATCTCTAATTGGATCATTCATCCATAATGGATTGAATCATCCATATACATAAACTAAAAGCATAGAAAAAAGCCATTAATTTGGCCTCAAGCATAGCTTAATCTTGGGTTAAGGAAAAGCTTTATGAAAAGCTTGATTTGGATTGAGAATGGGTCATGAGTATGACCATTTCTTGATTGAGAGAGAGAAATTACATAAAAACTATTAGAATTTAAACATAAATGGAAATTAACTTCAATAGCATTTATTAAATTATGTAACTCTTCACTAACATTATCAATTCACTTCAATAGCATTCAAAAAAAAACCATACCAATTAAGCTTCTCAAGCTTGAGAGGGGTTGAGAAGATAGAAACATTGAGAAATTATAGAAAAGATCAATATTCACTAATTACCTTACAAATTGCTTGATTCTTTGTTCACGGTAGAGGCCCCCAACCAATCAATTGGTTAAGTATGTTGATGGAGCCACTAATGGGGATTGAAGAAAGAGGAAAGCTCCAAAAACTAGTGAATTATTAAATGAATTCACAGTTCTTGGCTTAGGTGGAGTAGAGTAACGATGCATAAACACTATCTTCTTTTCAACAAGGGGGAGGCTTCTATTTATAGGAAAAATTGAGCTCCTAACCAAACAAACTGATTCTAGAATTTTCTAAATCAGTTTGGTCAATATTTGACCATTTTTAGGTCAGTTAAGCTAACTTTTTGGAACTAGACTTGAATGAGGAGAGAGGAGAGATGAAATATCTCAATTTTTATGAGTTTAAAACTCATTCAAGCATGTGAAATATGCACCTCCTTTAAAGAACTCCCCTTCCTTACATAGGTGTCATAATGGAATCATTTTAATATTGCTCATAGTTTTTTACTAATAAACCTTGTACATTTTTAACTCTTCATCTTATGTGAAATATGCACCTCCTTTAAAGAACTCCCCTTCCTTACATATGTGTCATAATGGAATCATTTTAATATTGCTCATAGTTTTTTACTAATAAACCTTGTACATTTTCAACTCTTCATCTTATGTGAATTATGCACCTCCTTTAAAGAACTCCCCTTCCTTACATATGTGTCATAATGTAATCATTTTAATATTGCTCATAGTTTTTTACTAATAAACCTTGTACATTTTCAACTCTTCATCTTATGTGAGCATTTACTCATTTTTGGATACCCAAAATATCTCATATTTTTAATATTGCTCATAGTTTTTTACTAATAAACCTTGTACATTTTCAACTCTTCATCTTATGTGAGCATTTACTCATTTTTGGGTATCTTCTTTTATAAATTGGATTTATCTCCTCCCTACACATGGATTGATGCTATTGGCCCATAGGAACCTTAATTGGACCATAATCCAAAAATTTCTGAAAATCTAGACCCTTAGGCTAAGGTCCTTTATACCCATTTCCAATTAATTCCAATTGCATATTGGAAAGTTCTTTTTGAATTTCTGTTTCAGGGAAACTTATTTTAATAAGATGAGTTATTTTTCTATCCAAAAATATTCATAATCTGAATATTCTCTCTCTAGAATATTTTCTCTCTCTAGGTTAAAATAGTTAGGAACAAGGTCTTTATATTTCTGAAGAGGGATTGATTACAGGGGAAGATACTAGACATCAAAAGGGGGTTGGGGGAGGAATCTTACATTCTACCCTACTTAAAAAATGCGAGATGTCCTCATCTCGCAAACTGGGATAATTTCGCAAGATGCACGAATATGAGACTTAGAGAAAAATTTTAATCAAGGTTAACCACCAAGAAAAGTCTTAAAGAGAGCAAGATTCAAAATAAGAACAAGATTTAAACTTTATTCATTCTCGGAACTTATACAGTAAGGATAGAAGAACTCTTTACACTTCCATAAGCCCGTCCATCATATGATCACAAAAGCAGCACTCACAAGCTGCGCAAGTATAGGGTAACTCATCTATGGGAATAATTCTGCTGGTTATTGCCGCACCTATCTCAGTGGTATGAGGTGATCTAACAAAAGGACCTCTGAGAGGTAAGCCAAAAACGGGATAAAGGCATATCTTCTCATGAGGAAGAAGACACGCCAGTAAGAAGACCCGCTCAGAAAACCCAAGATGTCTTGATCTCATGACGCAGTAGTATCGGGGACCCAAATCCAAAGCTTCAATAACCATGGCCAAGTGGACATTGTTACGAAAGTGCTGCTGACCCCAGGGTGTTACCCTAGTTATGTTTTGATAGGTCCGCCATTTGGTCTGAGCTACAGAAGTTCCCAAGTGAGGGAAAAGTGAGCGCTCATACTGTTCTATAAAATCTTTCTTCACAGACTCGCTTGCGTCTTGAAGGTGAGAAATCATCATGGATAAAACTAATTCCTGTTGCCAAGCCATGAAGGAGATTAAGAAGAAGGGAGATCGATGGAAGTAAGATTACTGTGAGCGACAAGTAAAAGTTACGACTTATATAAAGGAAGGAGCTAGCGTAACCTAGAAGCCAACGGTAACTTGCCACTGAAGTTTTACCGTCTTTCCATGATTTGGGTTTGGCACATTTTTCTATAGAAGGCATTAAGAACTTTGAGATGAGGAGATAAAAGAAGCTTGTAGGCTAAGTCACCTACTTTCATTGAATTCAGATAAGGTTCACAATATCTAGGGGATAACTTCTTATACTCCCCAAGAGATAAAGAACTTCTTTTTGGGCCGTACTCGAATGAAAACCAAAACCGTGGTATCCAAAACATCGATTTTCACTTCTGAACTCATTGTTCTGAATCCTTAAAACAGGTAGGACTCCTGAGAAGTATTCTAGGAAAAGGATCTTCTTTTTTTTTCTTTTTTTTCTTTTTTTGTTACAGAATCTTTCTTTTATTTTAGAGAGGGAATAATTATAAGATCAAAAGGGAGATTCTTACTCCTATATACCTCGAAGGTTGGGGAGGAATCTTACATTCTACCCCACTTAAAAAGTGCGAGATGTCCTCATCTCGCAAGGTAGAGGATAACTCTTTTTCTTAAGATCCAATTTTATTCTGGGTTCCTTATATTCTGGTCAACCCAACAGAATACTGGGATAAATATCCCTTAAATGGAACTCATCATTAAATGATAATTCATTCAAATCATATCATTCATATCTTTAACATGATAATGGTCCATTAGACCGAAAAATTTCCTTCTGAAGATTCCTCCACGGAAATTTCAGTTAAGCAAGTTCTCAATTTGTCATCCCTTAACTTGATCTATGGGTCAAGTGTTAACAATAGCAATCTGACAGCACAATCCACTAATCTCATAGTGATTTGCTGAAATCATTATTATCATTCCAGTTATGAATATTATCACTGGGACTTGTCCCATTCATCCTCATTGTGATTTCGCTCAGCTTATTACATTTTAACTAAATTTCAGAAATCATCATTTTTCAATCAGAATCCAAATCAATTTCATCAATTCCCAAACAAAATTAAAAATCATATCAACCACATTCGAATTCATCATCTGAATAGCATTAACGCTTATAATTTCAAGTCTTAGATTTACTCGTATATACTGTTAGTAAAGAGCTGCAGTATACTCTCGGTATATACGGGTAGTCACGGCCCTTGGAATTATAAGGTAAATACCATCATGTCTAGGCCTCAAGCAAGAGATCAACCAACATATCCATATAAAGAGCCATGGACTCATCCATTGAAGACCAGCAAGGTCAATCAACCAGATCCATGCCCGGTTTCACAAAACAACTCTTACTCCTTGTTCCAATATCTTCCTCGACGCACGCGTGAGTATCCTGGGTGACCCAGAGCCCGAGCACCGTATGGTCAGCACCCTCTAGGATCCTTCACAGGTGACCTAGCGCTTCACTCATAGGCCGCTTCCTTGGTCCCTCATCCACCGTACCGAAAGCTCACCATTTAAATCGAACCGAGGCTGGTCAAGACCTCGGTCGACCTTGCTACGCAAGACGTCCTCCATTGACTCTCCGTCAGCAGTTGCAACTTTAACAGTTAGGTCTTCATGACCTTAATCCACAAGATGGTCAAAATGCTTCCCCAGCATTCTTGACATAAAACAGTCATTTACAAACAGTCACAAAATACAGTTTCTAAATCGAACTCTCGTCTTTCCACATTATCCCTCCTTAGTCCACATTACTTATTCCACATTCCATTCAATGTGTACTCATTCTCATCCATTTCCTCATATCGACGAGACACATTAATTCACATACACATTCACATTCACATCCATACATCCACATTTACATGCATACATCCATTTTCACATCCTCATTTATACATCCACATTCATACATACACATCCATACATCCACATCCATATCCACATTCACATCCATACATCCACATTCACATCCATACATCCATATCTACATGTATACCTCCATTTTCACATCCTTATTTATACATCCATATCCCATATCTACATTCATACATACACATCCATATCGACATCCATACATCCACATCCACATCCACATTCATATTCACATCCATATATCCACATTTACATGCATACATCCATTATCACGTCCTCATTCATACATCCACATCCACATTCATATCCATATATCCACATCTACATGCATACATCCATTATCACGTCCTCATTCATACATCCACATCCACATTCCCATTCACATCTATACATCCACATCTACATCCACATTCACATACATCCACATCCACATCCACATTCCTATTCACATCTATACATCCACATCTACATCCACATACATACATACATCCACATACATACATACATACATCCACATCCACATTCCCATTCACATCTATACATCCACATCTACATCCACATTCACATCCACATTTCCATTCACATCTATACATCCACATCTACATCCACATTCACATCTATGCATATACATCTTGATGCATACATCCATTTTCACATTCATACATCCATACTCCCATCTCCACATCCACACATCCACATACATACATCCATTTCCACATTCCATTTCATATAACCCCATATGCCTTCACATCTAATCTTTTACATCACATCCATTCTTGCCCTATCACAACCCATATACATCTTATCCTATCACATACACTTCTTAGCTCATCCCATACACATCTTATCACATCTTAATTCATCTTATCACCTCTTATCACCTCTTATACACCTCTTATCACATCTTATCACATCTCATATCTATTTATAGAATACAAGAGAATTCTTATATTTGATATAAGATTTCTTTATACATTTACTTATCCATAAATTCCATTTAAGGAGATTAATACTTCCGAAGTAAAATCAATCTTTTATGCATCTTCCTATGCATAAATTCATTTTAAATGAAAATGACACTTTTGAATTAAAATTCAATCTTTTATGCATCTTCTTATGCATAAATTCAATTTGGTAGGAATTACACTTTTAGAATAAAAGAATTTCTCTTATGCATCTAAGTTATGCATAAATTCCATTTATGAGAAAAATCACACTTTTAGTATAAAAAGAATATCTTTTATGCATACCTCTATGCATGAAATCCAATATGATAAAAGTAACACTCTTACAATAAAATAATCAACTTTTTATGCATACCTCTATGCATGAAATTCAATTATGATAAAAGTCACACTTTTATAATAAAATAATCAACCTTTATGCATACCTCTATGCATGAAATTCAATATAATAAAAGACACACTTTTATAATAAAATAATCAACTTTTATGCATACCTTTATGCATGAAATTCAAATATGATAAAAGTAACACTTTTGATATAAAATTTTATCCATTATGTATACTTCTATGCATGAAATAAAAATGATAAAAGTAACACTTTTGATATAAAAATTTATCCTTTATGCATACTTCTATGCATGAAAATAAAAATGATAAAAATAACACTTTTGATAGAAAAATTTATCCATTATGCATACTTCTATGCATGAAAATAAAAATGGTAAAAGTAACACTTTTAATATAAAAATTTAACCATTATGCATACTTCTATGCATGAAATAAAAATGGTAAAAATAACACTTTTGATATAAATTTTTTTCCTTTATGCATACTTCTAAGCATGAAAATTAAAAATGATAAAAGTAACACTTCTAATATAAAAAAATTATCTTTTATGCATACTTCTATGCATGAAAATCAATTATGCATAATATAAAAATCAATTTCTCTATGATTACAATGAATATCTTTCAATTAATCTAGGATGATAATTCCTAGAATATGGTAGGAAGTCCTCTTTTTATGCTTTGAATGAAATTATTTTATGCATAATTTTTATAAAAATTTTGCCATAGCTCCGCTGCTATGACTGATAAATCTCAATTTTTCTAAGGGATAAAGCTTATCATTAAGAAAATAATTAAAATGATCTCTAATTGGATCATTCATCCATAATGGATTGAATCATCCATATACATAAACTAAAAGCATAGAAAAAAGCCATTAATTTGGCCTCAAGCATAGCTTAATCTTGGGTTAAGGAAAAGCTTTATGAAAAGCTTGATTTGGATTGAGAATGGGTCATGAGTATGACCATTTCTTGATTGAGAGAGAGAAATTACATAAAAACTATTAGAATTTAAACATAAATGGAAATTAACTTCAATAGCATTTATTAAATTATGTAACTCTTCCCTAACATTATCAATTCACTTCAATAGCATTCAAAAAAAAACCATACCAATTAAGCTTCTCAAGCTTGAGAGGGGTTGAGAAGATAGAAACATTGAGAAATTATAGAAAAGATCAATATTCACTAATTACCTTACAAATTGCTTGATTCTTTGTTCACGGTAGAGGCCCCCAACCAATCAATTGGTTAAGTATGTTGATGGAGCCACTAATGGGGATTGAAGAAAGAGGGAAGCTCCAAAAACTAGTGAATTATTAAATGAATTCACAGTTCTTGGCTTAGGTGGAGTAGAGTAACGATGCATAAACACTATCTTCTTTTCAACAAGGGGGAGGCTTCTATTTATAGGAAAAATTGAGCTCCTAACCAAACAAACTGATTCTAGAATTTTCTAAATCAGTTTGGTCAATATTTGACCATTTTTAGGTCAGTTAAGCTAACTTTTTGGAACTAGACTTGAATGAGGAGAGAGGAGAGATGAAATATCTCAATTTTTATGAGTTTAAAACTCATTCAAGCATGTGAAATATGCACCTCCTTTAAAGAACTCCCCTTCCTTACATAGGTGTCATAATGGAATCATTTTAATATTGCTCATAGTTTTTTACTAATAAACCTTGTACATTTTCAACTCTTCATCTTATGTGAAATATGCACCTCCTTTAAAGAACTCCCCTTCCTTACATATGTGTCATAATGGAATCATTTTAATATTGCTCATAGTTTTTTACTAATAAACCTTGTACATTTTCAACTCTTCATCTTATGTGAATTATGCACCTCCTTTAAAGAACTCCCCTTCCTTACATATGTGTCATAATGGAATCATTTTAATATTGCTCATAGTTTTTTACTAATAAACCTTGTACATTTTCAACTCTTCATCTTATGTGAGCATTTACTCATTTTTGGATACCCAAAATATCTCATATTTTTAATATTGCTCATAGTTTTTTACTAATAAACCTTGTACATTTTCAACTCTTCATCTTATGTGAGCATTTACTCATTTTTGGGTATCTTTTTTTATAAATTGGATTTATCTCCTCCCTACACATGGATTGATGCTATTGGCCCATAGGAACCTTAATTGGACCATAATCCAAAAATTTCTGAAAATCTAGACCCTTAGGCTAAGGTCCTTTATACCCATTTCCAATTAATTCCAATTGCACATTGGAAAGTTCTTTTTGAATTTCTGTTTCAGGGGAACTTATTTTAATAAGATGAGTTATTTTTCTATCCAAAAATATTCATAATCTGAATATTCTCTCTCTAGAATATTTTCTCTCTCTAGGTTAAAACAGTTAGAAACAAGGTCTTTATATTTCTGAAGAGGGATTGATTACAGGGGAAGATACTAGACATCAAAAGGGGGTTGGGGGAGGAATCTTACATTCTACCCTACTTAAAAAATACGAGATGTCCTCATCTCACAAACTGGGATAATTTCGCAAGATGCACGAATATGAGACTTACATCGAAGGTAAGGGATTTTTTAATCAGAACTATACATTTAGTGCTCTATGCCATAGAGGCTACATAGAGCACCTTAGAGAGGGCTTTCAAAAAGAAGAGAGTGAATGCAGATTGAGGGGTGTAGTCCCTGTGGATAATGGCGATGCCATCCATAGGAAGCCGACCAAGATAGTGCGCCAATGCAGCATCATGTCCATGGACCTTAGCCTGGTCTCTGCTGCCACCTCTCCAGCAAATGTGTCAATTTCAACCACCCTCTGCAATCAAAGAAAAAATCAAAACATTTTTCTATACATAATTACAAATGTTTCTAAGTTGTAAAAGGTTGATTATTACCTCTTGCTTAATTTCTTCTTTTGCCAAAGTGCTGGTGGGGGTGGAGAGGTCAATCGTGGACTTAGCCTCATCCTTTTTAGGTGCTTTGGTCTCCTCCATCACTCCAGCAGAGCAAGGGTATCCTTTTTAGCCTCTAGCTTGTCTTGTAAGGTTGTGAATTCCTCCTCTAGAACTAGGGCTTGCTCCGCAGTCTTCTCAACCATAATGCATTGGCATTGAAATTGAACATGTGCACAAAAACATGTAAAGGACAAAACCAATTTAGCCCTACTGACCTAGATGCCTTTGAAAACTTGAGTGATGTCTTGATATCACTTACCATCTTAAACTTTAAGCATAAGATTGTCCAAGCATCAGGTTTGGGCCATTCGAGATTGTTAAGAGGGGGATTAGGTATCTCTTCTAGCTTGCCAAATAAACCTGGTTTTTTATCTACAAAATATGAGTGAGAAAAGAAAAAGATATTGTTTTGTACAAGATCACTTGGGCTTTGAGATACAAACATTGCCTCTCCAATGGATGCATGCATAACATAGAAAACTCCAGTGAGGCTTTGGAGTGGTTGTTTCTCAACATAATTAGAGGGAAAAATATATGCAGAGAGACATAAGAAAATGGAGAATCATAAGAAAATTTGAAACAAAAAAATCCAATATTAGCATGTTGTTAAAGCTGTGTTTATGTTACACTGACAATTTGAAGGAAACCTTGGTCGTTGTCCTTGAATGTATAGGTCTCCAAGGGTATACACATGTTGCACTATGGCAACGAGTCCTTCCTTCTTAGTATGCTTGAAGCATTGTAGCCGCCCCTTCCAATGATGTAGCATATTCCCTAGTTGATGCACTCGATGTGGTCCCTTAGAGCTTGGTTGCATGTAGACCACCCAAGCCCCAACCTTGAATCTTGTTGGAGCCCAAACTCCGTTCTCATCTCTTGTGTTATGCAGCACAAACTCTTCCATCTTCTCCCTAGGTCTTCTCACATTATTGGAAGAGGCCATGGTGGTAAAAGAAGAGAAGAAGGGAAAATAAAAGCTTGTTTTACAACAGAGGAGTGGAGAGGAGAGAAAGTTTAGGGTTTTCAGTGCAACAATGGAAAGCTTAAAAGAGGGTTAGAGTTTGAGAATAGGCTTCCTGAACCTAGAGTAGACTAAAGAGGGATAGAGTTTCTGCAACAATGGAGAGGGAGGGAGCTTGAGAGAGAGAGAGAGAGAGAGAGAGGGAGATTGAGAGGGAGGGAGCTTGAGAAGGAGGGAGAGCTTGAGAGGGATGGAGTTTCTGCAGCAATGGAGAGCTTAGAAAAGGAAGAAAGAGGGAGAGGGAGCTTGAGACTGAGGGAGCTTGAGAAGGAGGGAGAGCTTGAGAGGTATGGAGTTTCTATAGCAATGGAGAGCTTAGAAGAGGAAGAAAGAGGTTCAAAATGAGCTTTCCAAATCTAGAGTATGTTGGGGAGAAGTTTGAGAGGGAAAACACACTTTTGGGAAAAAAATAAATTTTTTTAATTTTTAGGGTTTCTAATCTGCGCGATTCTAGGTGGGGAGGACCTCTAAGTTTGGGCCCAGGAGGTAGGGGGACAAGAGTAGTAATTAGGCCCCATTAGCAAACCAAAGCCTAGGCTCCCTAGGGTCAAAGAAGTAAAAAATGTGCACCTAGCCCTCTTCCTATTGATCCATTCCTAATCAAAAGTTAATCCAAGAGGCCCTCTTTGGGTCCAAAAAATTCCTAATGTATAAAACTTGGAAAACAAAACAGAAAATTACCTAGGGTTTCATTTGCTAAATAGCGACCACAACAACGTTCTTTCACTGCACAGCGGGGTGAAAATACGCTGTTTAGCAAAACAAAAATTCACTACTCACCAGCGAAGCTAGTAGAGCAAAATTTTACTATTGAGTAGCAACCTCCTGCGAACTGTGGCTGCCGCCTAAATCGTTACCGAGACGGGTGTCAATACCTACCTACTTCCCATATCTTGCACATGCATAACCTACGTCTGTAGGCCGACTATTCCTCCCACCACATATTCGCTCAAAGGTTTTGCATCAATCAAGTCTCCCTCTCCAAGGTAAGCCCTTTCTTGCTTTCTTCAAGCTTTCATGGTTTTCTTCAATCTTTGTCTTCTTCCAAGCTTTCATGGAAAGCTTGGACATAGCTTTATGTGAGCTTTTCTCCCTTCCCCTTTCTCCCTTTCTCCCTTCCCCTCTCTTTCCTCTCCCTTGCCCTAACCCTAGCCTAAAACATAGAGCTCTAATAGAGAGCTTTGATGGAGAGTGCTGTCGTGATGTGTGCGGAGTAGCCAGGAAAGTACGAAACTTCTAGCTGTGAGAGTTGGTGTCAAACCTAACAAGGAAACTCACGCACAAAATTTCCCGAGGAGTATTGAACATCACTATTTCCAATGACAAATACATGTGTCGATTCACCTCAATACATCCTTGAATTCATCCCGATGATTGCACAGAATTGCATGAAATCCTTTGAACCATTCACATGTGGGCATAACAAGGCCTTCCCATTTTTCCAATATACATGTGGCCAGTTACATCCATTTCAACCAGTGTCACCATTCCCAACATCTCATAATGTTCTTTATCACCTGAAAATCTGGCTTAAAATTCCAACAACTCACAAACACAAAACGATACATGGCATAGCTTTAACATTTTCATATGATTTTTAAAGAAATCCATGGCCTGCATTTAGTTCCACTAGGATAGAATCAAAATCAATTCTCACTAGAGTCGTTGCTGTATTTCTGACTTTTTGATTCCATGTCACTTGAGGGAAATTCCTCACATAACTTCACATCAAAATCCACCTTTTACTTTTTTAACAAAACCTTTGAAGGTTTGTTTGCATCGTTTTTTTTACAAGAGGTAGGTAGGAAAATATAAAGAGATTTTATTCATAAAGCTTTACTTATCTGATGGCGGGAGAAAGCGAATTTTTTGAATTTCTTTTAAAAAAAATCATTCCACGCTTCACTGCAAGCAGCGTACAGCCGGCGCATAGTTGAGAATGTGAATTTGTAGTAAGCATATCAAATGGTAGAGGCAACTTTGCTCTTTATTTCGAGCTCCAACACACCATACACAGTCGCTCATTGCATGAAACCAATCCTTCTGGTCGAATGGACGCTGTTCATTCACTCTGCAGATTTTTCCCTTCCACTCTGGTTCGCCGCCGTCTCTCTCCGGCTCTTTTCCTTCTTTCTCCGCGGAGAACTCGGCTCCCATGTCACCTTTTGCCGCTATTAATGCGGGAGTTTCCAATTACCAAATGCTGCGCTACGTTTTCTTCGATGCTATCTAGAAAACCCCACCACACATGTTGCTAGCCACGTATGCTACTAGCTTTAATACTTTGTTTGTAGCCTTAGCATTAAGGTTGCAAGGCATAGCCTTAGTGCTAGCCTTAATACTTTGTTTGTAACCTTAGCATTAAGGTTGCAAGGCATAACCTTAGTGCTAGTCCCACTTTAAATTCTCTGCTTTGGCACAAACACAAGATTCCTAAGGCATTCTCACACCTATGAAAACATGCTTACAAGCTCCACGTTTCCTATCTCCACATTTCCCCAACATTCAATGAACTCTTCGGCGCTGTGATGTTCATTAAATCTCCATTTCTCTTGACACCTTCATAGTTTATAAATCATCATATCGGCCCATGTGATTTATAGAATCCCCAATTGCCCATTCAAGTATTTCTTCATGCCTTCATAAATGCATTCCTTTGTGCATTGGTATGCCCTCATGCCATCATATATAACTGGATACTTCTAACTTGCCCATGGGCTCTGAATAACAGCAAAAACATCATCCTCCATACTCATATACAAAAAACTCCTAAATCTGACTCAGCCTCAGCTTGTCTTATTGAACCTCATATACAATATGAACATATGTACATGGCATCATATAATAACTCGTCATGGCACTTAACCCCATGCATCTGGATGTGTATTTGATGGCCTCACATGCACGGTTTCACATCATAGACGTGCCATGGCACGACATCCACCCCCTCTAAACCTGCACATCCTCTGGTATGTGCCAAATCATCATCAAGGTCCACATATAACTGGATGTTGTCTTCATCTTCTGCAGTTCCAGGAAGATTATCCTCTTCCTCTTCAATCATATCCATACTACCACTGTCAAGCTTCTCATCCTGAATCTCTTGTGAATCAAAAGGATCACCATCATGCCTTCTTTTAAATATCTTGATTCTTTTGCCAGCCACAAGACTCTTTACTTCTGTTCCATCAAGCTCACACAGAGTATACGTGGCATTTCCATGCACATGCTTGACAATGTAAGGGCCAAACCATCTTTTTGCAAATTTTCTTTGAACAGTGAATTGGTTGTCAAGGCTACTATCATACATTAGAACCCAATCACCTTCTTCAATAGGTTTTGGCCGGAGTCTCTGTCTACTATCAAATCTTTCTTTATTTTTCAGCCTTGCATCTTTCAAGCGAGCTTTAGCAAGCTCTACATCTTCAGGCCTCCTCTCTAACTGTCTTATTCGCAATGCAAGGAGGTCATCTCTGCTCAATCCTTCCACCCAAGCCAGGGCAATACATTCCAAGTTAGAATTACTTCTTCAACTGGCATCACTGGCTTCTGACCATACATTAATTTTGCAGGCATGTATCCTGTCACTAAGCTATGAGTTGTACGGTCAGCCCACAAGGCATATGGTAGCAGCTTTGGCCACTCTCTCATCCTTTCTCTGCATGCCTTAGCCAAAGCTTTAATGATTGGAGGATGTCCTCGCTCACTTTTCCCATTGCCCTCAGGATTGTAAGCACATGTTAGAGACAGTTTGATACCAATTCTAGAGAAGAATTCCCTTGCTTCTCCAACATCTAGCTCACCTCTATCAGCTGTTATTTTCCCAACACAACCATATCGGCAGATCACATCTTCCAAGAGAAATTTGCATACTGTTTCCGTACTCTTTGTTCTAAGAGCACGCCCTTCTACCTGATTTGTCAAATCTTCTCTTGCAAGTGCTATATACCGCATCTGCCAAATTCCCAAAGGCATTGTAACTAGATCCACTACCCATTTGTAGTGCATGGCAGGTGGGTAGGTTGGTTGCAAGCCATCACGATGCCTCACATTCGAGTACATTTGGCATACTATGCATGTTTCCACATATTGGGAAATATCCTTGTACATTCCTCTCCACCAATATTTTTCCTTTATTTTGGTAAAGGTGGCCCACACACTTCTATGCCCAGCCCAGAGACTCTCATGGAATTCTTTCACAAGCTTTCCTTGAGTCTCTTTATCACATATGACTCTCTGTGGCATAGCATTCCTCTGTTTAGGATGCTTCCAGAGATACCCATCCTTTAGAAAGTAACCATATGCTTTTCTGCGGATCCTCTTAAATTCTGAGTCAGACCAATTTTCTTGCCTTGATAGAGTGCTCAAATATTGACCAATAAGCAACCAATCTCCTTCATATATTTCCTCAATAAAAGACTCAAGTGCATTTGATAGGCAAATATGATCTCCTTTTGCATATGCTATAGTATAGAACTTTGTACCCACATCATCAATGTCACTAATCATCTCTTTCTCATCTTCATATCTGGCTCTTGATAGCATATCTGCAACTGGATTATCTTTTCCCGCAATATGCTCAAACTCAGGATTTAGTGACTTGATATAAGCAATCCACCTAAGCATAGCAATATCTGGAGTCGTACAACTTGCTATCATCCCAAGAAGTGGCAAGCAATCAATTTCCACAAGTACAGATGCCCCAATAAGATATTCTTTTTCACATTTTAGAGCAGTGACTATCCCCCATAATTCTCTCTTGATCTGTGGATACTTTCGTTGCCGAAAGCTTAATACCTTTGCTCCAAATCTAATTACATACCTATGATCATCCTCATCATCTTGCCCTACTGCCCATCCTATCCCAGTAGGACTAGTATCAACTGTAACAATCACAGGCCTGCCACACTCATAATCCGCCTTTCTCAAAATGGGTGATGATTGGAGCAAATATTTCAGCTTCCGCATAGCTTTAATATGTACTGCACTCCACAAAAATTTTTGATTCTTCCTCAAAAGCTGATAAAGAGGATCTGCTACATGTGCATAATGTGGGATCCAAATAACATAAAAGACGCATGCTCCAAGAAATCTCCTCAGCTCTGTAACATTAATGCATATTTCCTTCATTCTATGTATTGCATCTATCTTGGCTGGACAAGGACGGCGTCCACTAGTACTACAAAGATGTCCCACTATTAGCACTTCACCTACCCCAAACACTGATTTCTGCCCAGATAAAGTAAGATTCACTTCTTCAAGCCTGGATAGAATCATGTCACAATCCTTTATATGATCTGCCACAAACTTGCGGCACCCTTTTGAATCCAAATTCCCATCTTTGTCTTTCTCATCACAGCCCTTTATTGGCACATCATCCAAAAATGGCATAGTTTTTTGTGGTATGAAGTCCCGTAAGACTTTATTCATTCCATTCATCATATGTGCCACTGAGTTAGTGGCTCCCTGTGGTAAGGTACACATCCTTACTAATCCCAAAGGAGTTTTCATTGTGGTCAAGTCCCTGCTTTGTATATCCAGCTGGAACTGATCATATCCCGAATACAGATCACCCATAGAGTATATAGCTTTCCCTGCAAATGCTTCTGCAAACTCATCCACAATTGGACCTGCTCCCACATTCCTGATTGTGACTTTGTTTACAGGTTGCATGTCTTGAATAAAGCGCAATGTCCCATTTTTCTTTGGTACAGTAAACCATCTGTTGGAATATGGGGCACATGAAGGCTCCAAAATTCCCATCCTGATCTTTTCCTTTAGTAATTCCATCAACTTTGGCAACAGAGCCTTTGGTACTGGAATTGGCCGCGCAGGTTCCAGGGCACATGTGGAACAGTAAAGATCACCATTGGTGCTGTCACACTTGGATCAACACAACCTATCTCATGCGGCTGAAAGGCAAAAGCTTTCCCATGTTTTACAAGCATCTCCTCAAAGCATTCCCTTTCAACTGGCAACAGAAAATCCCTCTCACCAATCTTCAGCTCTTTCAGAGTTTCTTGAGTAAATTTATGCCCAATTTTCTTCGGATCTCTAAGATTTGGCTGCATAGAAGCTTCATCTATCTTCTCCTTGCTTCCTGGTGGCAAGGGCAAGGCAACTGGTTTCACCTTCTTTGCAACCGTTTTGTACTTTGTATCCACATGAGCATCCATCTCACAATTCATGTTTTTACATTCCACCCCCTCAAATTCCTGGATTATATCATACATCTCCACAGATGACACCTTTATCATTTCATTTCCACCCTGTAAGCATGCTCTCCCCATATCAAAAAGCACATCCATAGTATCTATAAATGACACCTCATCAAGCACTCCTGAAATAAACTCATTCTTCTCCAAAAGACCACACTGCTCAAAACTTTTTTGTTCATTTTGTATATGTTTTTGCATGCCACGCTTTAAATCCTTGCTTTTTACAAAAACCAGTGACCCATAGCTGGAGAATCCCTGAAAATTTGCTAAAAAACTATTTACATTGATTGAGTCCTGCGAGAACTCATTTCCCCTTGTACCATTGGAATCCCGCTTTACAATGGCACCTGGCCAAAATCCCTCATCTCCCTGTAATTCATGAACTCTCTGTTTATCTTTGGGAGTGACTGTGCCCGAAGAGATTCACGATTCCTTTCATGATTAATGCAAACTGTCAAAAACTGAACAGCCTTTTTGCCATCTTTACTCCTTATTCTTGCATAAGCTGAACCATCATCCAAAACCTTTGTTTCCATCCTTACAGCTGTAATGTAGGGTTGCCCAAGAATGAGGGGATACGATGACATCTCCTGAACAAAGAAATTCTGATCATCCTTCACATCCCCTATAGTTACCCTTACATTTGGACATGCTGCATAAAGCTCACCAGATGAATTATTAGCTGCTTTAATCATCCACCCATGATCCACATCCATTGGCCACTTACATTTGTTGTAGAGATTTTTAGCCATAAGATTTATTTCAGACCCATGATCAATTAGAGCGACATATGGCTCTTCCAAATCACCTATCTTGACAAGGGTTTCAGTGGTTGCTCTTGCCCAATGGCTCCTGGAGTAATGACTCTTTGTAAGAACTTCTTTTTCATCATCCTCTTCCACAAAGCGCACTTGTCGTGCCCCATCAGCAGAGTGATTACATTCCACCACATTTTCTCTCTCTTCCTTTTTCTGTACCTGTACTCCATGAGTCTTGGAAGTGCTTGCCTCCCCTTGTGATGGAATAGATTCAATTATGGACTGCCTTTTTCTTCGTATAATATCAATTATCTCATCATGAAATTCTTTCTTTGCAATTCCCAAGACTTCCCCTAGTGTGAATTCCACCCTGCTGTTTAGAATCCTTTCTTCAAGTACCTTTTTGAGATCTGTTGCAACTTCAATATCAGATTGAAGCTTGTAGAGTGGACCTTTCCCTTTACCCTTCTCCTTCATTTTTGCTGGCACTTCTTCCATTGAAACATCATGTGGAGGTCTGCTATGCTGTGGAGGCATATGTGATAGCCCAGGATCCTTCTTTTCACTTCCACGTGTAACTCTTTTTGATGGCCCTCCTTCCTCATTTTCCCTTTTTCGCTTCTCCTCTACCTGTGCCTCATTATTTTGGCATTTGGCAATATAGGCATGAATGGATAAAGAATCCACAGGCTCCTCCCAGCCAGTCTCAAGACGTATACAATCACCTGCCTCATGCAAAGCTTGCTTTGACACTTTCTTTGACGCAATTAATTCCATTGTTGATGGCCAAAAATCCTCATTCTCATAATCCTCATCATTCTCAAATCCCTACTTCAATTGACCAACCTTTAATCCATAGGTTGCTGCCTCAACCATAGAAATGGCATGACTAGCAGCCATATCCTCTACCAGCTTTTTCATCCCTCCTTTCCCAAAGTTTGTACTCAATGGAAGACCAGTCTCTGTAAGATGGATTTTCCCATCTTTGAAAAACACAAGTTGATTTTTAAGAGCTTCTTTATAGCTAGTACAGTCCTTCTTTGCATGCTCTGGGTCATCACACCATATGCATCTATATGTAAACCCTTCTTTGGTTTGAGGCCTTTGCATAGAAGCCTGCCCCAATGGTAGACCTTTTTCTTCAATCCTGGACATCTTCAATTTTAAATCACGCATACCCTTGATAAGCTCATCCATCGGCCCATCTATCTTAGGAAATGTAGCAGCTGGCTTGGATAAATTCTCAGGGGTAACAGCAGCTATGGGGGTTGCAGAGCCCATCACCATTTTATCCCTCCTCCGCTGCCGCTTTGCTAACATAGTGACTGCATTCTCAACATCATTCCAATCACTCTTTAATCCCTGCTCTGTATTCTTATCCTCAAGGAGGATTTCCAATTTCTCCTGGAGATCTTTCCCAGCTGCTTGCAAGAAGAGCTCTGTCTTTTCTCTGTCCAAAGTTGCACGCTCTATTCTTGACAACTGGGCATAACGCTTCTCAAACTCCCTTAGCAATTCTGTGGCAGAAATTCCCATTTTAGGTTTTGTGACCCATTCCAAGAAAGTTCGTTTGGTCACTCGCTCAGAATCCTCCATGAAGTATTCATCCTTTAAAGCAAGCTTGAACTCTTCCCAATTTCTGCCACCCTGTGCTGTCTGCAATCCTTTTATGCGCTCTCTTATTTCAGGAACGCATACCAGCTTGAAACTTCGAACCATATCCTCCTCAGTCACCCTGTTTAGCTCCATCTCCTTTATATAATTACGCAGGTACTTTGTAATGTCCTTCCCATCAAATTGATCTACCTTTTTTACAATTGATTGTAATGCCTTGGTTGTGGAAATCTGTCCCCTCTCAGCAGCTTGTTGCTGTTGCATGTACATGGTAAACATTTGAAACATCTGCATAACTCCGGGGTCAAAATGAACCCCCTGACCCTCAGAATTCTCAGCCATAGCTTCCCTGTATATTTCACCACACTCTCACCCCAGCAGTTTCACGTCGGGTTCACCAAAAAACTGTCGTGATGTGTGCGAAGTAGCCAGGAAAGTACGAAACTTCTAGCTGTGAGAGTTGGTGTCAAACCTAACAAGGAAACTCACGCACAAAATTTCCCAAGGAGTATTGAACATCACTATTTCCAATGACAAATACATGTGTCGATTCACCTCAATACATCCTTGAATTCATCCCGATGATTGCACAGAATTGCATGAAATCCTTTGAACCATTCACATGTGGGCATAACAAGGCCTTCCCATTTTTCCAATATACATGTGGCCAGTTACATCCATTTCAACCAGTGTCACCATTCCCAACATCTCATAATGTTCTTTATCACCTGAAAATCTGGCTTAAAATTCCAACAACTCACAAACACAAAACGATACATGGCATAGCTTTAACATTTTCATATGATTTTTAAAGAAATCCATGGCCTGCATTTAGTTCCACTAGGATAGAATCAAAATCAATTCTCACTAGAGTCGTTGCTGTATTTTTGACTTTTTGATTCCATGTCACTTGAGGGAAATTCCTCACATAACTTCACATCAAAATCCACCTTTTACTTTTTTAACAAAACCTTTGAAGGTTTGTTTGCATCGTTTTTTTACAAGAGGTAGGTAGGAAAATATAAAGAGATTTTATTCATAAAGCTTTACTTATCTGATGGCGGGAGAAAGCGAATTTTTCGAATTTCTTTTAAAAAAAAATCATTCCACGCTTCACTGCAAGCAGCGTACAGCCGGCGCATAGTTGAGAATGTGAATTTGTAGTAAGCATATCAAATGGTAGAGGCAACTTTGCTCTTTATTTCGAGCTCCAACACACCATACACAGTCGCTCATTGCATGAAACCAATCCTTCTGGTCGAATGGACGCTGTTCATTCACTCTGCAGATTTTTCCCTTCCACTCTAGTTCGCCGCCGTCTCTCTCCGGCTCTTTTCCTTCTTTCCCCGCGGAGAACTCGGCTTCCATGTCACCTTTTGCTGCTATTAATGCGGGAGTTTCCAATTACCAAATGCTGCGCTACGTTTTCTTCGATGCTATCTAGAAAACCCCACCACACATGTTGCTAGCCACGTATGCTACTAGCTTTAATACTTTGTTTGTAGCCTTAGCATTAAGGTTGCAAGGCATAGCCTTAGTGCTAGCCTTAATACTTTGTTTGTAACCTTAGCATTAAGGTTGCAAGGCATAACCTTAGTGCTAGTCCCACTTTAAATTCTCTGCTTTGGCACAAACACAAGATTCCTAAGGCATTCTCACACCTATGAAAACATGCTTACAAGCTCCACGTTTCCTATCTCCACATTTCCCCAACATTCAATGAACTCTTCGGCGCTGTGATGTTCATTAAATCTCCATTTCTCTTGACACCTTCATAGTTTATAAATCATCATATCGGCCCATGTGATTTATAGAATCCCCAATTGCCCATTCAAGTATTTCTTCATGCCTTCATAAATGCATTCCTTTGTGCATTGGTATGCCCTCATGCCATCATATATAACTGGATACTTCTAACTTGCCCATGGGCTCTGAATAACAGCAAAAACATCATCCTCCATACTCATATACAAAAAACTCCTAAATCTGACTCAGCCTCAGCTTGTCTTATTGAACCTCATATACAATATGAACATATGTACATGGCATCATATAATAACTCGTCATGGCACTTAACCCCATGCATCTGGATGTGTATTTGATGGCCTCACATGCACGGTTTCACATCATAGACGTGCCATGGCACGACAGCGCTCCATTAAAGCTTTCTACTATTAAGCATTCTATGCATAGAGCTAGGGTTTAGGCTTAACATAAACTAATTTTTCCATTCACTTATGCATTAAGAGTAGGGTTTAGGATACTCACCTCTTTTTTCTCTTGTTCTTCTTGCTTACTAATGTGTTAATGAGGAATAACTTTTTTTTATCTATTATGTTTCTTTTCTGTAGGTTTATTCAAGTGAGTAAGGTTTTTGGCATAGCCTCTCATACGGTAAGGTTTTTGGCACAGCCTCTCATACGGTAAGCCCTCTTTCTTTATTTTTACTTATGCTTATTGTTTTTATGTTTTTGCACCCTTGGGTGTCGAGGATTAGGGTTAGGTCAATAGGTAATAGGCTTTATGCATAGCCTTATGCATAGGCCTATTGCAATAGGGCTTATGCTTAAGCCTTGTGCAATAGGTTTATGCATAGCCTTATGCATAGGGCTTATGCATAGGCTATTGAAAGTAAGGCTATGCATAGGGCTATGCATAGGCCTTATGCATAGCCTTAT
This sequence comes from Cibotium barometz, assembly GCF_041138505.1. NCBI lineage: Eukaryota > Viridiplantae > Streptophyta > Polypodiopsida > Cyatheales > Cibotiaceae > Cibotium > Cibotium barometz. The sequence continues at coordinate 37,584,880 of NC_141055.1, read as the reverse complement.
GCATAGGGCTATTGCATAGGCTTATTGCAATAGCCTTATGCATAGGGCTTGTGCATAGGCTATGTAATAGGGCTTATGCAAAAGGCTATGCATAGGCTATGCATAGCTATTGCAATAAGGCTATGCAATAGGGCTTATGCATAGGCCTCAGGCATAGGCCTTATGCATAGGGCTTATACATAGCCTTATACATAGGCTATGCATAGGCCTTATGCAATAGGGCTTGTGTATAGCCTTATGCATAGGGCTTATCCATAGGGCTTGTGCAATAGGGTTTATGTATAGTTCTTATGAACTAATGTTTTGATTTATTATGATAACTTTTTGTAGGTCTATTCAAGCGAACAACCACCAAGGGTTCTAGCCACATAGCACTTCATACGGATTCGGCTAGTAGAGGTAAGCCCTCTTTGTTTATGCTTCTTCTCTTTGTGTTTTTGCACCCTTGGTGGGTGGTGCCGGGGATTAGGTTTAGGTCAAGAGCCTATGGCCTCTATGCATAGGCTATGCAGACGCTATGCATAGCGTATGCATAGGCTATGCAGACGCTATGCATAGTGTATGCATAGGGTATGCATAGCCTATTCCTAGTGTATAGGGTATGCATAGCGTATGCATAGGGTATGCATAGCCTATTCATAGTGTATAGTTTAGGCTATGCATAGGCTATGTATAGGGTATGCATAGCATACGCTATGGATAGGTATGCATAGGCTATGCATAGCCTATGTATAGGGTATGCATACGATATGGTTTAGGTTTAGGCTATGCATACACTATGGTTTAGCATTTAGGCTATTTATATGCTATGGATAAGGCATGCATAGGCTATGCATAGCCTATGTATAGCGTATGCATACGATATGGTTTAGGTTTAGGCTATTTATATGCTATGGATTAGGTTATGCATAGGCTATGGTTTAGGCTATGCATACACTATGGTTTAAGCTATGCACAGGCTACGCATAGCCTATGCATAGCCTATGCATAGCGTATACATAGGGTATGCATATGCTATGCATAGCATATGTATAGGCTATGCACAGGGTACGCATAGCCTATGCATAGGATATGCATAGGGTATGCATAGCCTTATGCATAGAGATATGGGGCATTGTTATATGCTATCTAGAATGCTGCTTATGTCAAGTTAGGAGTGGTTATCCATGAGTAGGTGGTTATAGTGGAGGGGGATCCCTCGATCTTTTCACTATACTTCTCTTGTAAAAGAGGAGTTGCCTTTGGCTTTAATAGTGGGGAGCGTTTGGAAATTCCTCAAAAGATATCATTCGAAAGAGGCATTGTCCACCTAGCTTGTCTAAGCAGTATTGTAGAAGGTCTTAACAATGTCCTAATATCACATTATGTATTTTTTGTCTAAGCTTGTGTTGTTGTTTTCTCTTGGTTGGCTTGACATTGTCGAGATAAGCAGCCTTATTCATTCAACCTCATGTTTATTTCACCCTTGGGTGTCGAGTTTAGGAAATGGACTTATGCATAGAGATATGGAGCATTGTTATTTGCCATCTAGAATGCTGCTTATATCAAGTTAGGAGTGGTTATCCACGAGTAGGTGGTTATAGTGGAGGGGGAGTCCTCGAGCTTCTCACTATTGTTCTCTTGTAAAAGAGGAGGGGTTATAGTGGAGGGGGAGTCCTCGATCTTCTCAGTATTGTTCTCTTGTAAAAGAGGAGTTGCCTTTGGCTTTAATAGTGGGGAGCGTGTGAAAAGTCCTCATAGAAGCTATCATCCGAAAAGGGGCACTGTCCACCCTGCTTGTCTAAGCAATATTGTAGGAGGTCTTAACAATGTTCTAATATCACATGTATTCTTTTGCTTTAAGTATGTCTTTTGTTAGAGCAATCGTGTTTTATTGCCTTCATGCATGTATGTAGCAGCAATGTCGATCGACCCATCACAAGACCCTCATGTGGCAAATCTGCTATCCATTATAAATGAACGATATGGGCAACAAGATTGGTCTCAGTTTACTCAGACACAGGTATGGTTCCATCAAACCTTTTCACATACACAAAGTTAATCTTTTATGCATTCTATAAGTCTTATATTTTAATCTGATATGCAGGCGGTGCAATCGGGCCAGTCGACGCCATGGGGGTAGACTACCCCACTTGGCTAGTCGACACCGTGGGGGCAATCTACCCCACTTGCTCAGTCAGGGCAGACATGCCTTTGATAGGTGTGGAGCCGAGTGGTGCAGGCCCATCATGATATGGTTGTGATGAGCCTACACCACCTTCCTCTACTAGACCCACCCCGCTCCCTCACATCTATCTTCACCCGACGATGACGATGTAGTAGGAAGTGTGGGGGGGTAGTAGACATGCTAGCGGAGGGGGAACAAGCTGCTTTTGCTTTGGCAAAAGCAGCACTAGGTCTCCCAATGCGTCTTCCCAACAGAGGGGCTCTTCATCTACACATTATGAGCTAGCCCCTCCAAGAGACCCATTCCACCATTTGATCCACGCCTCCTACCATACAACGTGTATGCGGATGGTGCCCTCGTGAAGATGCACGAGGAAAGCAAGTCATGAACCATATGCATGTACTTACAAACCTGGAGTTTGTGAACTTCTTCAAAAAATGGAAAGCACAAGATGAACTTTCTAAGAAATACATTATCGATGTGCTTAAGTCAGAGTTCCCTGTGCCACATGCGGGTCTTTACTTCTCCAAGGAGTGGATGAAGAGGCGGATCAAGCTTTTGCTCTCTAATAGGAGAGAAAATATCAAGAGAGCAGCAAAGAATAACTTGGAGAAGCCTAGCATTTGCATGACCGAGGAGTGGAGGCACGCACGCAGCTTCGTGAGAAAGCACCCATTAGGAGAAATATGGACTCTCCATTTTGTCCCTTAAGGAGTGAACAAAAAAAGATTAGCCTGACCAATGAGCGAGCTGGGATTCTAGATCCATGTAACATGGATCTTTTTGTCATATCTTTGTCCAAATCTCTTAAGATAATAAAATAATAGAGCCCATATCTTTAAAAAATAGAGAAATGTCAGATTCCATATCTTTCATGTCAAATGTACCTTGTGGTCAGCACATGGAAGTTTGAAAATCGAATTTCATTTTTTTTCATTTTTTATGTTTAACTTTTGACTTGTGTAAGTTAGAAATCCTACTTTTTCTTATTCTTTTAATGGTTTTCTAATTTTTGTTATCTTTAAAATGATAATCTGATGCTATGCCTTGCTGGAAAGGCTTTCCCCCTCTCTCATTCTTAAATTCAGCCCTTCTTTATCCTAGTTAAGTAATCAAATTGTTTGAATTAAACTTTTCATATTATTTCTCTTTTAAAATTGGAATTTGATTAGTTTAGGATGCTTTAAACCATTTGGGGATAATTTTTAAGTAAATTAAGAATAGGAAAAATTAAAAAATGGTCAGCCATACAAAGGAGGTCATGGCAAAATTTTCTTAAATTTTGTGGAATAAGTATTACCTTTTATTATTCAAAAAGAGTAATCCCCATCGTTTGTGTATTCTAAAAGTGTTTTTTTCATTCTATGCATAGAAAAATGCATAGTAGAAATATTTTTATTATAAAAGTGTTATTTCTATTAGATTTAAATTCTATGCATAGAAGGATGCATATTGGTTATTTTTTCTATTATAAAAGGGTGATTTTCATTACATTTGAATTATATGCATAGAAGGATGCATATTGGTTATTTTTTTATTATAAAAGAGTGATTTTCATTAGATTTGAGTTCTATGCATAGAAGGATGCATATTGGTTATTTTTTAATTATAAAAGAGTGATTTTCATTAGATTTAAATTCTATGTATAGAAGGATGCATATTGGTTATTTTTTTATTATAAAAGAGTGATTTTCATTAGATTTAAATTTATGCATAGAAAGATGCATAAAGAAATTTATTTTTATTTCAAAAGAGTTATTCTCGTCAATTTTGATTTTATGCATAGAAAGATGCATAAAGAAATTTATTTTTATTTCAAAAGAGTTATTTTCATCAATTTTGATTTTATACATAAAAAGATGCATAAAAAATTTTATTTTTATTTCAAAAGAGTTATTCTCATCAATTTTGATTTTATGCATAGAAAGATGCATAAAGAAATTTATTTTTATTTCAAAAGAGTTATTCTCATTAAAATTGAATTATGGCGATTCCCACTTTAAGAGTGTGTGGTAGCAAGTTAGGATGAAGTCCTTAAGTGATGTACTTCATGGATATATTATGAGAGTAGTCATTCTAATAGCATTAGCATAGAAAGATGCATGAAAGATTTATTTTTATTTCGAAAGTGTTATTCTCCTTAAAATTGAATTTATGAAATTTATTTTTATTTCAAAAGTGTTATTCTCCTTAAAATTGAATTTATACATAAACTGATGCATAAACAGATTTTTATAAAAGTGTTATTTTCCACTAAAGTTGTTCTTATACATAAAGAGATGTGTAAAGAATCTTTATATCAAAAATAAGAATTCTCTTACATTTTATAAATGGATGTGATGAGAATAGAAGTAATGAGAATGAGAGATAAATAGATGTGATGAAAATGAGAGGTAAATAGGTGTGATGAGATGGGATGCGCGAATAAGATATATGGGAATGATTAGAGAATGGATGTGATGAGAACAGATGTGATGAGAATGAGAGGTAAATAGATGTGATGAGATGTGCTGTGAATCAGATAAATATGAATGAATGATATAGGATGTGAATGAATGTGATAGCATGTGAATCGAGATGTAATTGAATGTGATAGCACGTGAATCGGGATGTGAATGAATGATAAGGGACGTGAATGAATGTGTTAGCTTGTGAATCGGGATGTGAATGAATGAGATGTGATGTGAAATGAATGTCATAAGATGCGATGTAAACTAGATAGATGTTAATGTATGTTAAGTGATGAGATAGAAAAAGATGTGATTAGAAGAGAATGGGAATATTTATGAAAGATGTGGATTTATGTGGATGATGTGGATTGATGAGTGGATGATATAAATTGATGTGGATGATGTGGATTGGTGTGTATGAGGAGTGAATGATGTGGATTAATGTTATGGATGATGTGGATGAACGTATGGATGATGTAGATTGATGTGTGGATAATGCGGATTAATGTAGATGGATGTATAGATGATGTGGATTGATGTGGATTGATGTAGATGGATGTATGGATGATGTGGATGGATGTGTGGATAATGTGGATTGATGTAGATGGATGTATAGACAAATTCCCACGGCATGACTGCTTCTTGGCCATATACCATCTTGAATGGTGTGCAATTAATAGCCACTTTGTACGTAGTATGATAGGCCCATAAAGCTGTCGTAAGCTTTAGATCCCAATTTGTGCGATGAGCTTCAACAGTCTTTGTCAAAACAGAGATTAAGGTCTTGTTGGTACTCTCGGCTTGGCCATTTGCTTGCGGATAATAAGGAGTAGATTTATAATGGGATATCATGAAATTTGTTGTGAGCTCCTTAATCACTTCATTTATAAAATGCGTACCATTGTCGCTCACAAGTTCAAAAGGACAACCGAAGCGTGTGATTATATTTTCAAAGAGGAACTTGGCTGTTGTCCTCGCATCTGCCTTACTACGTGTCGCTTTCGCTTCAGCCCATTTGGTCATATAGTCAGTGGCCATAATAATATAGCGAGATTGTGTGTTGCGGGCCGCTGGGCTAATCGGACCTACAAAGTCTAAACCCCACTTTTCAAATGGTTGGTTTACTTTAATTGGGTGTAGGGGCATCTGATCTTTCTGCTGGGGTTTCTTGTAGCATTGGCATTCATCGCAACCCTTCACAAAAAGTGATGCATCTTGGAACATAGTGAGCCACCAATACCCTGATTGTAAGATCTTTCGCGCAGTTAAGTCTCCTGAGAAGTGACCACCGGCTACGCCCATATGTGCCTCTTGCAAAATGTATAGATACTCATCCTCTTGGGCACAACGCCTAAGAACGTCATCCTTTCCTCTTTTATAAAGAGTCTCGGCTATCAGGCAATAGGGTTCGCATTCCTTGTGATCAGCTTTCGAGCTAGATCTTTACGAAGCTCCTTGGGTGGAAAGCCATTAACCAAAAAGTTAACAATCTTCTCACTCCATTCAGGCATTGTCTCCACCATGAATAGGGAAGTGTCAGGTAAGTCATCAACTCCCGTAGGAGCTTCACCATTAGGTATGTGAGCCATGACATGTTTTTTGCTAGGTCTCACAATAACAGTGAAATCAAACTCAAGAATAATCAATAACCATCGTGTGATTCTTCCTGTGGAGCATGGTTTGTTTACCAGATACAACAATGCTTGATGATCCACATAGAAAACAAACTTGGTGGCAAGAAGGTAATAACGAAATTTCTTCACTGCATATATCATTGCCAACCCTTCTCGCTCCGTAGTGGTGTAGTTCATTTTAGCATCGTTCAACTGGCGACTGGCAAAGCTAATGGGGTAGTCTAGTTTATGTTCTCCAGGTTGAGTTAGTACACACCCAATAGCAAAGTTTGATGCATCAATATGCACATGGAAGATTAAATCCCAGTTAGGCATTCTCAAGATTGGAGCACTCGCCAAGGCCTTCTTTAATAGCTCATATGCACGGTCACAATCTTCGGTCCAATTAAACTCAATGAGAAGCTTATACAATGGTCGAGCTATCTCAGCGAAGAATAAAATAAACCTTCGATAATAACCAACATGGCCCATAAAGCATTGGACTCCCTTATAGTTGGTGGGTGGGGGCAATTCCAGAATGACCTTGATTTTACTCTCGTCGGTGGAAATCCCCCCAAAATAACTCCGTGTTTAACCCAAAATTGGCATTTGAAAGGATTTAATGAGATGCGATATAATCTACACCTTTCAAATATCTTTTGTAAACACATCAAGTGCTCGTCCAAGAGGAATGAACACAAAGATCATCTAAGAAAGCTTCACAAAAGTCCCTTAGATATTCCTTAAAGACTGTGTTTATCAATCGTTGGAATGTTGCAGGTGCATTGGTCAAGCCAAAGGCCATGACGCGAAAGACAAACACTCTAAACTCCGTGATAAATGCTGTTTTAGCTTGGTCCTCTACTGCAATTGTGATCTGATTGTAACCAGAGTACCCATCTAAAACCCTATATGCCTCCTTGCCTGCAACTCTTTCAAGCACATGTTTAGAATACAACAAGGGGTAATGATCCCTTCTGGTGGCTGCATTAACCTTTTTGAGATCAACGCACACTCTGAGTTTCCCATTCTTTTTTAGTACGATGACTATCGGAGAAACCCATTCTGAGTGCTCAATAGGGTATATGAATCCACATTTTATAAGCTTTTCAATTTCCTCTTGTATAATCTTTGCATACTTATGATTCATTGGGTAGGGACATTGCTGGACTGGTTTAGCAGTGCTAATCATTGGAATCGTGTGTTGCACCACAGAGGGTGGAACACCCTTCATATCATGATATGTCCAAGCAAATATGTCTTTGAATTCCTTAAGAAGCCTCTTGAGTGTAGCTTCCTCCGTCTGGCTGAGGTCTTGAGCAATAAAAACTGGGTTAGACTCCTCACCTAGATCTGCTAGTTCTATCTCCTTAACTACTGCCGGGCCATTGTAGACACCGCTACTCCCATTGGTAGGCGTTCGTTGGGCTTTTGTGTAGATGACTTTACGTTCCCCTGTGGTAAATGATTTGAAATGCTCGGGTGCGGGGTGTAAGTCTATCGATTCCTGTTGTGCCAGGTTTTTTTCTTTTAATTCTGCATCCTTTTGTTTTGCTGAGCTAACACTTGGTTTTGCCGCCTTCTCGTAGTACGACTTAGTTTTGGCTTCTCTTTGATTTCTAATTGGGCGACGTCATGAGGTTGCGGAATACACCACATGACACTTTGGAGGTATTGTTCCCAATTATCTGCTAACTTTCGATGAGCGTCAATAGTTCCTACATAACTAAGCCATTCTGCAGTGGATCTCTCTTTGTTTATTGTGGTTCATACATTAGCTCGATAGCGTTGTCACTTATGTCTTGTTTTCTTCTTACTAAGTTTTTGATTTTTGTTTCTATCAGATTCGGACTCACTTGGTCGATCTTCACTTGTGTCCCCCTCACTCTCGGATGAACTGCGGGAGGTCACTGTCCTAGGCCGCCTTGAGCACGTTGCTTCCACACTTGGGTGAATATTTGATTCACCCCCCCCATCAGGCTGCTCAGAGTTAGTTTCTTCTTGAGATTTAGACTCAAAATTGCATTGGTTAGAGTCTTCGCTACTTTCAGTGTCAGGGGAGTTTGCCACTTTTTTGCCATCAGGAGTCAAGTGCATAACACCTATCATGTTTACTGGCACTAATGGTGGCATATCTTGCCCCTCAGGCATTACCCAACTTGTGCCTCTATTTCCCCATGTGTCTATGGTTGCCGCTAGGTGTACCCAATCCATGTTATCCGACTCAGTCATACCCGGTAGGACATCCATATAAGGAGAATCTTTCCCATCCTCAGTCTCTTTTTTGCATGTATAGCAATACTTTAATGGGGCTGAGTGAATGGTGGTATCCGATCGATTATCGATGATAACCTTGCTTCCTAAAGGATGCGCATGACCATTTTCAAGATCAACTCGAATGATAGAGTCCTGGAATTGTAGGTAGACATGGTTTTTGGACCAGTCATGCACCATTTGTGCTTTCCTCATGAAAGGACGTCCTAAGATCATTTGATATGACATAGGATGCTTAGAGAAATCCATTACAATGAAGGTATAGGATGCTTAGAGAAATCCATTACAATGAAGGTATGTCTTACCTTGTACCCCAGAACCTTGATCTTAAGGTCCCTTAACATTCCAATAGGTTTAGCAATAGTTCCATTTGCCATCTTAACCACTATGTTTGTGACTTCGAGGTGAGGTCTTCCCATAGATTCCCAACAGTTTTTAGTCACAATGCTCACTCCAGCACCACCATCAAGGATTCCCTTTAGAGTTAATCCCTTGGTGGTAATGGGGAGGGTTGCATTAGATTCGTCACCTTCAAAGTACTGTCCCAACTTGTTAACAGGTATTTCAACGACCGACTCTTCATCTAGGTTGGGTTGTAGATCCCAATGTTCCCCTTCATCTTGAAGCGTGTCGGGTCTATCCATATTGGCAAATTGTGGTAGCCCCGCCTTCAGTTCTCCATTGAGAAATGCCAGAAGAGCTAAGAATAGCTCAGGATCTCCGTATAACTTGGATATGATCGTGGTTCTGATTTCAGAGGATATGAAAACCATTAGTTTGGACACATTCAACGGTACTTTTCTCGAGATATCGGCCCCTGGCTAAGGACTGGTGAAGATGGAATCACTTCCTCTTCGATGGGGTCAGGCATTCCCTCACTAAACATTCTTTCAAGCAAGAAGGGTGTTTGCCCACTTCCTGATGTCCTATCCTCACTTTCTTCCCGGATGATACTAGGTATAGCTAACAGTTTATGGCTCATGTGAGGCTGAACTTGTGTAGGAAACACTGTGTCTGGAATTTTGATTCTTCTAGGGTTTGGTGGCTCCAGTTCTCTTTGTGTTTCTTCCACCAAACCCCTTAAGTGTTTTACTTGTTCAATCTCCTCAACTGGGTTTGGGTAAGTTCCAATCTTTTTCTTGAGGGTTTTTGGCCCACGTGGCTTGTCTTGGGGAGTCTCAGTCAGTTTGGGTGGCCGAGAGGGCATTAGCTGACTTGGTTGTGGGACCGGGGGAGTTTCCTTTTGTTTTCCCTGATTTATGTATTCGTTTGATTCTCCTTCGTTGAGCTCCCGAGTGGGTTCCTCCCTTAAGGTAGTGGCTTTGGTCCCCATGGTTTCTATTGAATCAGAATCATCTTCAGGATCATTCATATACACGGGGTCATCTCCTGTTCCTATGTTAGTCTTTGAACTAGGCTTGGAGCTCGTGGCATTAAGCGATCTCTTCCGCCGTGTTTTCTTTTTCTTTGCTTGAGCAACTGATGCAGTATTTCTCCTTCTAGAATGTAGTTTTGATTTTGAAGCATTGACCGTGTGACTACATTCGTGGGTACAACAGGTGTGGTTCCTCGTGCCTCGTTGGTGACCTCAACCAAATTCAATGGCGTAATCTTGGGTGCACTAGGATTATGTGGACATTGAGCGATCAAATGATCTATGCCACAACGATTACATGTAAGTACCGGCATTCCTGATGTGCTCCCTTGATTTGGTTGCATTTGAGTAGCAATCTTCTGTAGCCTATTAGGGCACTCTGCTACACGATGTGGTCCACCACAATCGTAGCATTGAAGAGGTGGTCTCCTCGCCAAGGTATTAAGGTTTTGCCCTCTTGTGGCGAGAGTAGCCGCTTGATATACAGGCTTGACTTGCCTAAAATGATCCTCCATGTAGTACTAGGGAGTCAATTCAAACGTATCAATCCCATATGAAACAGTGGGGTCTATCTCCTCTTCATAATCCCCACACGCACTATGTGACTCACAACCCATCTGGTTTATAGGGGTAATCCTTGGATGTGGAGGTTGTGGTCCTAGCACTGGCGGTGGTAATGGCACAGACTGGACTACATTTGGGTTCCTTGGAACTACGTGCTGTGACGGTTGCTCGACATGTGGTGCAGGCATCAGCGCGGGTACTTGCGGTGTGTTTGACCAGGCTAGTGGTGCTTGATTTGCCAACATATGCTTAAGTACTAGGCAATCCTTAGATTGATGGCCATACTTACCACATGCATTGCAATTCCCATTGAATTTGACTCTGAATGTGGGACATTCACTCGTGCTATGTGGTCCTAAGCAAACCGAACACCATTGCTGCTCTCTTCTTGGGTATATATGGCTATTTTGAGGAGCTCGATTACCCCTAAAGTATTCTTGGAGAGCCTTAGTAAGGTCAGCTATACAGACATTTCGGATATCTTGGGCTCCTTGGCAATAGGTTTTATAGTCATTGGCTCCTTGGCAATAGGTTTTATAGTCATTGGCTCGTGCCCAGATACTTGCGAACTGACAAACTTTGTCTCCGAAGATACCTTTTTACCTGCAATCATCAAGTTGTCTTCTAACTAGATTGCATTGGCAGTGACTACTTCCCACGTCGTAAGACCTCTAATGACTAGGCCATTGTATATGTCCTCGTGGCGCAATCCTCGGATGAATCTATCAAGTAGTTGGTTGTTATTGAAGCGCTCATCGGGAGTACAGCGAGAATTTAGATGCTTTAATCGACTAATAAAGTCTCTCACTGACTCTCCTTCCTCGCGTTCAGCTTTTTGGAGTTGAGATGCTACTCCCCAAAGCACACCCTCACGTATGTATTCTTTCAAGAATAATCTCTTGAGAGTGGGATAGTGAGTACGCTCTTCAACCCTTAAAGTTTGATACCAATCTCCGGCTTTCCCACTCAAGGTTAAGCCTAAGGCTTTACACTTATGTAGCTCATTGTGCCCTTCCAAGGAATCACACACGTGTTCAAAGACTTCAATGTGCTTCCTAACATCTTCGTTACACTGAAGTTCTGAGTGAGCTTGGCAACTTGTATCGCCTTGCTTCTAGGTTCCCTCTTAGGCATGCTCCGCATGTTTTCCGCAATAGATCGTCCGATCATCTGAGCAAACGCTGCGAGATCACCTAGGTGAGCAGGCATAGCTGGTGGAGGCGCTTCTGGGATAGCCTGGTTGGAGTTGGCATCGGTCTTGATATGTATGCAGCTGACATAGGATATGATATGTGACTAGGCCTAGCTCCTCTTGGATAAGGGTCGTGATAAGGCAGTCGTGGAACATATGCCATTGGCATAACAAGAGGCGTGGGAGCTACATGAGCATGAGTAGCAATAGGTACATATGGTCGATATGCACATGGTCGATATGCACTGGTACGCACTGTGGTAGGTATTGTACCACTAGGTAGCGGTGTCATACTAACTACAGTGGTAACAGGTGCACTTTCCGTCATGCTCATCATAGAAGTAGGCATTGTGGATTCCTTAATGGAAAGTTGAGCCAAGGTTGGAAAGCTAAAGTTACTGCTCGTGGGCCCAACCTGCGTTGAGACTCCAGGCGAAACAACATACGAAGGGTCTATGGGACTCACCGAGGGAGTCTCCAATTGTGATAGGGTTGGTTGTTTGGCCTTGCCCGTATCCAAAAAATTTTATAGGGCTAGTGGAAACTAGGTTCACTCTCCTATTTTGCCTCTCGAATTGGATAATTCTATGAATAACCTCACATATCATTTGTTGTTGCTCCTCTAGATTAGTGGCACTAGATGTAGATCATATAACTTCTAACCAACCTACATGTGGTATGTAAAACCCGTGTATAGGTCAGTCAGAGTCTCCGTGTGTAGATCATATTCCCAATTTTCATTGAGAAATATCCCATCTAGACTCGGCGTGCCAAACGGTTCTCTTGAAGTGGACGCAATGTCACTTCTTATGGATTGACTTCTAGGGACCTCTACTTTAGGAAGAGCGTCAGAAGGTAGTAGCTCAGTAGGGTCTTCATTAAAACGAAGTGGGTAGAATATCCACATGGACACTCTTTGGGAGGGTAGGGTCTACATGAGATGTGAATGGCGAATCCACTACCCCTCCTTCTTCGTTTACTTCACTTGTCGCATGTTCAGAGCGTGTAGCTCTACTAAAGGTCTCTATTAGACGACTAAACATGCTAGATTCGGGTTATGGAGCCCAAACTGGCATGTTTTGGCTTGCCTCCTCAGGGTTCTTGGTAGGGTGCCCTTCCATGGCTTCTGAGTCAGAGGACGAGCCGCTATTCGTGGATCTTGGGTTGCACTTCCTTGGGTTCCAGCTGAAGGCCAAGATGCTAACGTGGAGGGATGGTGTGAGCCTGCGTAAAATGAAACGCTTTCTAGTGGCTCAGACTCTAGCACCCTAGATGCATGTGATGTGGGTACCCTACGGGCGTTGGTAACTACCCTTCTTGAAGCCCACCCAAGTGGTTTCTTAGGCATTTCGCACCCCATTTTTACTTGTTTTTATATTGTTTTCAACCCGTTTTTTATCCCCTTACTTATGGTCGAACCTGGACTAGGGCGTGTGATAGCTCGAGATGAGCGTATCGTTTAAAGGGTCCTAGCGTGCTTTACAGCGCAGTGTTCGCCTATCCGAAGCTCCTGTGGTCCTCAAAACAGTCTATTTACCTGTGGGGAAAGGGTGAAGGCTTTATCCCACATGCTCACTCCACTCCTTGGGGGGTGGACTACATATAGAGCTCCACTTATCTTAAGCTTTCACTTGAAAGAAAGCTATGGAGGCTCACTCTCCTATATATATATATATCAAAAGACCAAGGCCGGGGTCGGGGTCAACTGGGGTTTTTTCTTTTCAAAATTTTTTTCTCCAAATAAAAAATTTCTTTCCTCTCCACACGGTTTTCGTTTTTCGTTTTTTTAAAAATTAATTTTAATTTTTTTATTTTTTGTTTTTATTTTCCCAGGAAATGTTTTCTAGGGTTTGGGCTTGGCCGCAGCGCCTTGCTGCTCGCACACAGCGCAGAACTAAGCGATCAGAAATCCCCTCGTCCGTTTTCACGCACACACGCACATCGCAGAAAACCAGAAAACAGAGAGCACACACACTACGTGCAGAACAGAGAAATAACCGGGTTTACAGTGCTCAATCGCTCTCTCTCTCTCTCTCTCTCTCTCTCTCTCACACACACACACACACACACACACACACGCAGGAGAAGGGGACCGAGAAGATAAGGCAAGAGCACACTTCGCATTCAACACATTGAGAATGAGAGTTTTAGGGTTACATTTGACTCTTATATGAAACCTAGCCGTTCACACATGGGCGTCCACACATGGCCGGTCGATCCTAACCCTTATCTTGCTGATATTCAAGGTGTGCCTCTCATCGGCGATCACCCAATCCCTTTATCCTTTACATGTGGTGCCGACAAGCCCGGCCCATGACTCAGAATACTTAAATTAATTACATGACGTAAAACGTAGTACGTCTCAATGTCCGTCATAGGTTAACAATACTAGACGGCACAACGGTGTTAGATGCATGCCAGCATGTGGTGACTCGAAGGATGGATGCTGCTGCACTCCTTATTTTACAGACTCAAGTGCATTGTTGTGTGGAATAGTGACATGTATTGTGTGCCTACTCCGAATTTAGGATGTGACGACCAGGGTGATAGGTGTTGAGGGTCTGAAACCTAAAGAAACACTCGTGTCAAAGGTCATGACAAGGACTCCGGTGATTGTTATGAGTGCTACATTAGCAGTGGAAGCCGTGCAAAACATGGTTGAAGGTAAGTGAATGCCCATCCCTCTCTCTCTCTCTCTCCAAAACATATTACATATACATGTATGTATGTATGTATGTATATGTAAGTTTTTGATGTTGAATTTCTTCAGCAGCAAGCACCCGTGGCGGTTTAGTCTTCTTGGGTTGCCTTGCTCTGCTAACTCTTGCCGCTTTGTTCTTCCTGTGTGGTAGAGAATGGGGAGGTTACAGCCCTTCTGGACATCACGAGGTGCCTTTATGATGCTATAAAAGGCAGCAGAGAAGCTGCTGCCATTGAAGGTGTGAGGACACTTCCTTGGGGGGGAGACTGTTAGGCAATGTTGTGCCTCCCCGACGTGTGCCCAAAGAAACACACGCATGGATAAACGTACGAGTATGATTGACCATTTAAAGCATGTGCACAACATAATTGTTGACATCCTAGTCAAAATTGGGGGTTACAGACCAAAATGGTCTATTTGGTTTTTGTTTGTTTTATAATGGCTATAAGAGGGTGTCCTAGCTTGCCGAATGCAAAATCGAGCATACTATTCTTCGATTCCTTGCACCTGTGGACCACTTGGATTGTTTCCCCCAGGTGTACCGGTAAGCGCCTTTGTTCTCAAAAAGCGTCACCTGCACGAGTTTAATTGTGTGCTTTTAACATCCTTATCTTTGTTGTGGTGCAGTCTCATGCAAAGCATGGTCTCAACGTGTTTGGAGCCATCGTGTTCATGTTTGTTAGCTACACCAAAGATGGGCTTCGAGTTCACGAGCATTGCGGGGCCCCAGCAGCCCAATGCCGTTGATTGTGGATTCTACATGATGGTGGGGCCATGGAACATTTGATGGAGGACGCCTACACTAGGAAGACACCAAAAGCATGATGTTACAATCATGTTACATAGATGGTGTGTGAAATGATGTCTCATCAGTCGCTTCTAAGATTCTTGTTGCTTTTGCAGCTTATGCATGACTGGTTTGCACATGTTGATGTGCTAATGCTACGTATGGAACTCAAAGCTTGGGTCGTGGAGGTGTTGGAAAATTGACCAGTTGTCAAAGGGATTACTTTTTGTCTTGTATGATGGGGAGAACTTTTTGTCAAAGGGATTACTTTTTGTCTTGTAAACGCACTTTTCTGAAATACAACAAACGTTTTGCACATCAGCTATTCGTCTATTTGCCAAGATACACGCTCCCCAAGACACATGGACACACATGTTCCCTTGGACTCTGTTTGCCACAGAGTGTTGCATATGCTGTTTTTGCATAGTTTTATGCATGTGTTTACCTTTAAGTGCCTAGGTTTACATGTTGTGAGTTGTGTAGGAGTCAACATGCAGAGTTCTGATTTGCGCTACAATCCTTAGTTTGAAATTGAAGGCCAATTGGTTATAGGTTTGAAACGAAATTAGGTGCGTGTGTTTCAATAAGATGTTACTATTTTGAAGTAACTCTCAAATCAGAACAAATGGGACCAACCCAATTACTACTTTATATTACAATGGCTTGCTTTTTACAAAAAGAGGATGTCCTATTTTAAAAAAAGGCAAATATAAACATTATTTGTAGAAACTTAATTACTTACTACATTGAACTACAACATTTTTATACCCACTTGTAACATTTTGTATTATGAAATGTTTTTTAGCTTACCTTTTGCAAAACTAAGTTGTTGTTTAAGATTATATTGAAGGGCAAGTATGTATATAAACATTATTTGCTTACCCATGGGCAAGGGAAGAAATTATTGAAATGGCTTTCAAATCTTGCTATTCCCACACAAGCCACCAATGGCCTAGTGTGAGCTAGTGGCCAAACTCGGTAGCTACATGCATAAGGTTCTCCATTGACGTGTACACATGATCACACATCTCCTTTGGAACCTGTGAGAGGAGGATGTCGGGTTAGTATATATTCATTGCCCATGCTTTGAATCAATGTAAACATTGGCTAAGTGTACCTGTGGAAGAAAATGCTCCACCCATACCTTTTTGGTGTGAAACCAACAAACAAGCACCTTGCATGCAACTTGAATTAGAAGGCCATTCCCACCTATTTCCCAACAGTGAGGATCACTCTTGACAACATGCATGATTACTAATAACTCTTGTCAATGATCAATGTTGCAGGGCGAACTCCATTCATTCTCAAACACCACCCTCAATGTGACTTGTAAGGTAATGCTCTCTTGGCTTGTTGCGTGCATAGCATGAACCATATAGCTATGCCAATTCAATGCTGATTTGGCAATACTATAGCATATAATGGCATCCCAAACACATTTTTCTTGAATGTGGAGTCTATGTCCCAAGAGTTGTTCCTTGAGAAGCGCAGCGACATGTCTAACATACAATCATCTTGGATGACAAGGATGAAGGGTCTATTTCTCTCATAAAAAGCATGTGGGTTATATGGTTGGCAATACAACACCTTGTTTTGTGCCTTCAAAATTCTAGGGCCTCCTTGTACATGGATGTCTAATCATCACTTGCTAGCCGCCCTACCAAAATTAGCTAAAATACACATGTTTATAGTCAAGACAAGCCACACAATGTAGCACAATCCAATGCTACATTACCATTGATGTGCAATTTATATGACATCATTTGAATCTCTTTTAGAATCATGAAGAATCTATATGCCACTCGGTCTATTGGGAATGCCCTCTCAATGTGAAATGCCTCCTTTGACACACTCATCTTTGCAACATGATGGCATGTCCCCACGTGAAACAAATCCTGCATGCAACGCTTGATAACACATGGGCATGCTGGCAAGTGGTAAATGTCATTGTGTGATCCAAGCACATGTCCCTTGTGGCCTCCCTGCACTATGATTGCCACATTCTCCATGCCAAGTGGCGAATAATGGACCACGACCTGAAAAGGGCATCCACACTTCTTTGATGTGCGCAATCTTCAATGGTCACATCCCTTTCTCCCCACCCTACCTCCACATGGCATATGTATTCTGTAAACATTCTTGAGCCCGAGGTTGAGGAACGCTTCATTGATGATCATGTAACTAGCCTAACCTTGTGCTTGATAATTACACTCTCCATCTGTCCATCAACGACAGCCATCTTCACGACATGTTGTTCAATAGGATTTGCATAGTTGTCACTCTCGACTTCGCCATGAGGTAAACTCAGGCAATGTTCCTACTGCACAGAGAGGTAAGATCCTTGACATAAATCCAAGGCATGACTGTCCTGCAAAGCAAGGGAGGCTACACACCCACATGCGCCCAACAACTCCTTCACATAGTGCACCATGTAGACGTAATCTTGGAAATTCTTTTTTTCAATCCAAGATGTGCAGTTGAATGACAATGCCTTCCCATTCTTCTATACATATGCAACCAGAAAACCATCCCTCAATGCAAGAGATATGGAATCACCTTTGGTAACCACAATGCATAGATAATCTTTCATTCTTGCCCACCTCTTCAGATCCAAGAGGCCCCACCTGTCATGGATTTTGACAATGTTCAAAGTCATTGATAACCCAACCTTAATGAATTCTATCATGAGGCTATAGGTTGCCCTATCAAATGAAAAGAACCTTTTAGATGCAGAAGCAAATGGGTCGATTCCTAGAGTGGACGGCAACGTCGACTAGAGGCCATCCGACATCATCAAAAAATCATCCATCTCCATGTTGTCACTGGCGCCATTGTTGTCCTCGTTAGACTCACTTAAGGACTCATGCAAAGCGAAATAGCTCTCCTCAACTGTTGTCCAAGGAGAAGCAAGACAAGGATCACAATGTTTTGAATCCCCAATACTTTCTATTAAGAAATCATCACATGAGGAATGGCAGTATGCAGACTCATTGAAATCCCAGTGATGGTGGCCGACGTTCTTTCCCGACTCCCCATTCTCATTCATCATTACCTGATTCCCTATTGTGATAGTGGTTTGCCCTACCTTTACAAACTAGAGCTATGCAGGCTGGGGTATACAAGCATGGGTTGAGGGTAGGAGAGAGAGAGAGAGAGAGAGAGAGAGAGAGAGAGAGAGAGAGAGAGAGAGAGAGAGAAGCATTGTATACCCCCTACAAACCTACCATAGGACCCTACACATGTTTGCGCACTAGTAGTCCCACAAGGTGCAATCCAAATTTGGCAATTCAAATTTAGCATGAATTGGCGCATGCTAAATTCCTTATGGCGAGTGAGATTAATCCAGCCAGCTATCTGGTCCTCCATCAAGGTTTTCAAACCACGATCGTCACCGTCCATGTGGTAAGGTTGGTATTTTTTGGCGACCACGTGTGGCATCCGAAATGCGCCATGCGGCACTCTCGGACACGTGCCCCCTATAATTGGGTTTACCTTTTTTGTAAACTCATGCCAAATGCCATATGGAGGGCCACGATCATCTCTTTTATCATGCCCCCATTTCGTGCTGTTGATCCCTTCATCTCGCACATTAAAGGCGACGAGGGTATGAAATCTTCTAAAACTTGACTTCATTCTGTGTTTGTTACTGTCACCTATTTGGATGTGCTACACCTTACACATGTGGCAGTTGCCATTGTATGCTTTTCAATGTTGCATGTGCGTGTGCGTGTGTAATGATGAGGCAATGGCTCATTGTAAACTGAGTCCTTCTTTCAAGACAAATCGACTCTTACCCATTTATACTGGTCAGGGACACTGGAGGGAGTGTAGATATGACTAGCTCTCTATTGCAGACGTTTTGGGATTGGATTCTTTTATTAGAACCTCCTGAAGATGATGATAATAGTAAACTAAGAGAACGTACTAATGACGCAAGGGCGATTATTTGAACAGTGACATCTCCATCACACATTCTTCCGCATACAATTTTAGATCGGATCAAATAAAGTACCCATCAATAGGTTCTTTTGGCTTCAAGTTGGAGGATTCCAAGGCAGTGCTTGAAAAAAATATTTTTTTCAACCCTTAAAATTAAAGGCAATGCTTAGGATTAATCTGGATTGAGACTTGAAAAATCACTAGAAATCATACAAATGCCGGGATCTATAGCTAAAATGTACAAATTTCAACCCTTAAAATTAAAGGCCACATCAAATTCCAACCGAGATATCTAAATTTCAACCGAGAAAATTACACTATGAACCGGGTTATCTGAGCACTGTTCCAAGGGTCAAGTTCGCCATTTTCACAGTGGTAGGTTGAAATAATCTAGGTAAGCAAAAAATTTATTTTCCTGAAACTTACAAAACCTTCACCTACAAATCTGAGAAATTACCAATAAAAATTTTAAATTTTTTTTTAAGGTTTTTGTTCTATAATTGGTAGGTCTTTATACATTTAAATTTTAATTTTGAAGGTATTTTGAAGGTGCAATTACACTATACCGGAGTTTTTTTTGCACACTGAACCCCCCCTCCCCCCCACCCCCCCCCCACACAGACACACACAGACACACACACACACACACGTGCAATGTGTAGGTAGGCAGGCAGGAGGCACTCACACATGCAGAATAAAAAAAATCTCAATGATCTTTTTGTTAAACTTATATAACTCAAGCAATGCATTTGCCCGAACATCTACTGTGTGTGTGTTGGGGGGGGGGGGGGGGTGGATTGGTTGGGGGGCTATGTATGATCAAAGGAGCATCCACCCACTTATCATGCATATTTTAAATGCCCAAACATCTACTGTGTGTGGGGGTTTGTAGGATGGAGTTGATGATTTGATGCTTTGTGAGCTGTCATGGATTAAAGATGCACTTTCGTTTATGTTAAGTTTGGGAAACAACTTGAACTTATCGTTGGTGTTTTTTTTTGGGGGGGGGGGGGGGAGGGGGGGTAAATTGTGATTCCTTTCTACTAATATTTGAATTTGAAAAAAAATGAGCAGAAATGGAAAGCTTGTTGGCCAGAGCTTATGTTTGCAACTGTGCAACGAGTGGGTATAGATGGTAGTCAGCTTCCTCACATCACGGTACCATCACTCTCAAGTCAAAGTTTCTTTCGTGGATCCTCACCCGATTCTTTGGATTTTTTCAGTATGAAGATGAAGTAGTTCTTGCAATGATCAGCAACCTAGTTGTGTTGCAGTGAGACATGCAAGGTTGTTAGGTTAGAAGGTTAGTAACCCCCCCTCTGTCTCTCATGTTTGTTTCATGTCTTATGTTTTAAGGGAGTAATGAAACTACTTTAGGCAAAGTTAATGACAAAAGCATTTCTCTGTTAGAGTCAAGGATGGCTCCAGCTACCCTGACTCTAGCTCGAAAAAAACAAAAAAAAACTTGAGATTTCCATGGACATTTTTTTAATCACTCGAGTGAGATAGTTTTGATTTGTTCGAGTGGATGCTGGAGGTGTAAAGACCCAAAAGGGGATAGGGAGATTTAACCTTTTGAGTAACCCTGTGCACACCTGCACGTACCTATTTAAGTGAGCACGTGCTTGCATGTATGCATATACTCGCAACAGCCGTGCTGCTGAGCTTGTGCTGGTTGATGTGATTATCTTTACATACAACTAGTGTAGGTATGCATGCTCTACCACCCGGCTTGCATGGGTGTTGTTGAATGTGTTTTTTTGTTTATGAATGTATATTCAAATTGCAGCATAGGTTCTCATTTGAACTTTGAATAATTTTTCTGGTAATGCTGAGTGTATATAGGGCTTGAGGTTGCATTTGGATTTTCCTCCATCCACAAAGAGGAGTTTGCCTTCACAATACCACAAAGCTATGAATTCTGGAGATACTTACCTTGAAATCGATACCAGCAAATAGATGGAGTGGGGCTCGTCTCCATATACTACTACTGCGAGCTGCAGTAATAGATGGGATTAGTGTTCTTATGTACTTGAGACGATCTAACACATAATTTATCAGAAATCATTAATCTATGGAGCACACAATTTTGAGGTGTGTCTACATACGGGTCTTAGGCAATCCTCTAAGGAGGTACCTGAGTAGGGAGCAACTTTAAGAAAGACTCCAATTATTTTGATAGTTGTGTTTGTTGACACAATGGTCTTCACCTACGTAATGCAAAATTTTACATGGGAATGCTTAGGTTGGCACTTAATTGGGGATAATAATCCTGATCATTAAGTCATTCAAAGGAAGCTTCATTTGAACGAGGTTATGACCACTAAAGACAGTGAAGCGCATGACCAATTGTGGGCGACGTTATGAAGCTCGTTTGACTCACCGCGCTAGCTAACAAGACGACCGTCCAAGGGAGGCCAACGATGATTGCCCAAATGGGGATGAAGAGGACGCGGGAGGAGACCTTCATTGATGAGGAAGCTGATAGTCAATCAGGACCTCGGATGAGGTTGTCAGGATGCAAAATCTATTAATTTTTGGCCTTTTTTCACTAGTCTTAATACGAGCATCAGATCTTGGGTTCCTCTTAGCCTCGGTGCTATAACATTACCCCGATAGCTTGATCTTATGGCCCATCAACTCTCCCTCAAGTATCCAAAGTTTTTCGGAAAGGGGGATGAGGATCTGGATACTCACGTCGCCAACTTTGAGAATATATGGTGTGCTAATGGCATGTTGTCCACATCTCCAATGTCACGAAGTGGAATGATTTCAGTGGCACTTTTGATGGTCAAGCAATTAATTGGCATGCTCAGTATGGCCCCAGTCATTTTTTCACCTTCGAGGATTTGCGGAATGCCTTCCGTCATCATTTTTGAAAAGACAAGATGTCCTTGCAGGTGCTAGATAAGATGCATCATTTGGAGCAGAAGAGTTTACCACAGTAGAAGATTATGCAACTAAGTTCTGCACTCTCCGGAATAGGATAGATCACACATATGAAGCCTTAATGGGGGAGTGGTTTGTAAGTAGATTTCTTAAAAAGTTAAAACCAGCTATTGCATTGATGGACCTCATAGTGGGTGGATTTTTTGCATTGATGGACCTCATAGTGGGTGGATTTGTTACAGTAGAGTTGGTACAACCAGCAATTCCAATGCAGCAAGTGATTTCCATTAATCCAGTTAACACCAACCCCCCACCACTATATCATCCATACGGGTCAGGTAGACTAGAGGGAATACCCAGAGGCACTTTTCAATGTTATTACTATAAGGATCCCTGGGGCACCAAAAGTTGGAATGCCTAGTTTGGGAGTTCCATCAACTAGAGCTACAACAAAATCAGGCAGAGGGGTCTCCCTCGAAGGCCCTAGTAATTAATATGGTCTAGACTGAGTCATTGCGAGTGGAAGAAAGTCCCCCACATGTTGTATTGGTGGTCAAATAGTCTTAAGGGTCTGTGTGATAGAAGAAGGGAGTTGGGAAGTGCCAAGGACGAAGGAGAAGCCCGTGGATTAGATGGAACAACAGTGTGTCGCGAGGACCAGGTTGCCAAGTTAGTGCAAGAAGCACAAGGGGAAGTTCAGAATCATCAAAAAGTTCGTTCTCAGGCCAAGGAGGTTGCAAATGGTCTGACTCCGCAGATATAGGAAAAAGGTCCAAGAAGTAATTTTGTCGCCAATTCAAACTAGAGGACAAAAGAAGGCACAATAGTTTTGGATAGTAACGGAAGAATCCAGAATCTGAGAAGTAGTAAGGTCATGGAAGGCTAGAGAGTGCGAATGTGTGAAGAAAATCCATCTAGATGGTCCTCATCCAAAAGGAAAGTCGACAGTACTGAAGCAACCGGAAGCAAGGTGCTTGAGAAAACATGGGGAGGATACCACAACACAGAAAAACAAAATAGAGAAGGATTAATTACTGAACACAGTTGAGAAGATTGTGGATATAAAAGAGGTTGCTAAAGCACAACCCGGTAAGAAACAAAACACAAAAGAGGTCGCGAGTATTAGGATTGGGAGATTCTAGAAGGTACAGTTCAGATGCATTGTAAGACCATCAAGGGAGTGGTCCTTGATGGCGAGTCCGGAGAGAACATTATTTTGGATGCCAACCCACAAGGAATTTGGAATTAAGGATTAGGAGCTGGAGCCGGTCTCATTTCAAATTACAATGGCTGACCCAACAAAGAGTGAAATCTCTTGGTCTAATCCAAAGTAGGGATATCCAAAAAACAGGATGTGATTTCCTAGTAGCATTTATTGTGTTAAAGATGGAAGGGATCTCTAGATCTTTCCCAATGTTGTTGGGCATACCTTGGCTGTGGCAACAAGAAAAAATTAAGCATAACTAAGGAATGGATTGGATTACAATTAGGAACTGAACGAAGAAGATTTGAGTACAGGTGGCATCCAAAGATATGTATTACAATAGTCAAACCGCTCGATATGTGTTGAAGGCCTCAATTGGTTAGAAGGGGTAGATATTGATGAGGAGACAGAGCTTCTCACTCATAATTCAGATTTGGTCTCATTGTTTGATGTGGATGTGGACCAGATTATGTCTCAGTATGCCTTAACTGGCGATCTGCATACATCACTAGTACCTCTTGGATGAAGCGGGTGTGCCGCCAGAATAAATTAAGGCTCTAGTGGCAAGAGAGAAAGCCTATGGGAGGGAAATGAAGCACACCCATGCTAAGTTAAGGAAGATGATGTGTAAGACATATATTTGAGAGATGAGAAGGATCCAAAGATGGTACGGGCCAGTAGTCAACTAGATCCTGAATTTAAAAAGAAACTCCATAAGCTATTAAAATTATATGTGGATGTGTTTACCTGGAGTTACAAAGATATGAAGGGGATAAATCTTATGTTTAATCAATATCATATTAGGGTGGATGCATGGTAGGGAAAAAAAATGAAAATACTTTGAGAACTAAGAAAAGAAAATGTACATAACTGAAAAGATAGTGAGGGGGATAACTGAAAGTCTTTATCATCGCTCATCAACTTGCTAATCAAGCTCCATAGATGTTGGTGGTCTTGAGCTCAATATATGAGAGACAAAGAGAGTGTGTTTGCTTGTCTAACCAATGTTTTCTGCATGCCAGAAGCGGGCACCCACCAAGTTTTGCCACCCGAGGTTAGAGACAGAGCCATTGAAAGAATTTTGTAGGACTTCAGAGGATTTTTTTAGAGTGTATGGTCTCAATCTTGAGGGGGAGGATGCAAGACGTCTGACTCCCAACAATGAGGTGCCACCAAAGCATTGGCTAAGAGTGTTTTTAGAGCTCCCCGAGAAGGACAAGATGGTGATGTTTGCGAATGGCAAAGCAAGAGCACTACCTACCCTTGTATACATTATATAAGCAGGTTTACCAAACTACACCCTCAAACTATTCCGTGGGCCTTCAATTTACCCGAGGCTACATCTACCAGGTCTGCACCGATCCTGTGAAGTGGGCCATATTTGGTGAGAAGGTTGTTAAAAAGATAAGTGTCGATGGTAATTCATAACTCAGTGTGTAAGATCCATGTCCCCACTGTGCAACGGATTCGGGGGCTAGCAGCGGAAGTAGCACATCTTGCGCGGGGCAGGGTCCCACACTCGGGGCCTCGTCCACGGATATCCGGACAGGTGACTAATTCCTCGATTCTTCCAAATCGAACTCGGAAAAACTTATCTTGGCCGAAAAGTACGGGCGATTCCACCAGGATAACTTTTCCCTAACGTAGACAAAAGCCTTAACTAACTGAGCTCATCTAACTGAACCCGTAAGTCCCATAGTCAAATCAGGGAAAAAGACTGTACTTGGATCATAGAAATCAACGCTTTTTTCCTCATTGAGAGGCACAGCCGTTGATTCTTTTCCATAGAACAATTTTTATCCGGGATTTACTTCATCTATCGAACTAAACAGAAATTGAGTCTCGATTTACGGATCCATCAGTCCAGCCTAACCCCATCCAGTCCCATGGGTTAGCTAACCGCCCAACCATTGTAGTGATGGGATCCAATTAGGAATTTGGTTAGGTTTTGTCCCAGGTACCAGGGAAAAGAGTTCCCAGGTCCCCTAGCCGGATTTTCAAGCAAATTTAATTCCAGTCACACCACTTACACACCCAATATGAAATTGCCTTTTTCCTAGATACAAATGTATTTAATTCAGTCATTTAATGAAATCATAGTGTTACTGATCATAAACTTTCAAGTATCCGGTTGAATCTCAATTTCCAATCATTCTTTCATCGGAGTATCTATGGCATCATTGGCAACGAGAACGCTCACCACCTGTTCACTCACGGGCCTTTTCTATAGTTCCTAGCTCATAGTACCCGGCAGATAATCACTTATAAAAATCAAGATGGAATCCTCATTGAAGATCAGCAAGATCAACCAACAGATCCATATAAGAGAGCTATGGACTTATCAATTGAGGACCAACAAGGTCAATCAACCAGATCCATACTCGGTTTTAGAAAACAACTCTTACTCCTTGTTCTAATATCTTTCACGATGCACGTGTGGGTATCTTCGGCGACCTAGAGTTCGAGCACCGTATGGTCAGCATCCTCTAGGATCCTTTGTAGGTCACCTAGCGCTTCACTCATAGGCCGCTTCCTTGGTCCCTCATCCACCCGGAAGCTCACCATTTAAATCGAACCAAGGCTGGTCAAGACCTCGGTCGACCTTGCTACGCGAGACGTCCTCCATTGACTCTCCGTCTCAGCAGTTGCAACTTTATCAGTTAGGTCTCCACGACCTTAATCACAAGACGGTCAAAATGCTTCCCCAGCATTCTTGACATAAAATAGTCATTTACAAACACGTCATAAATACAGTTTCTATAATGAACTCACGTCTTTCCAGATTGTTCCACATCAATCCATATTACTTAACCCGATTCCAAATCTTATGTGTATCCATTCTTGACCAGTACATCATTTTCCATCCCATCACATTAGATTCATTCACTTCACATAACATCCATTCCTATCTTTCTTAATTTACATTACGTCTCATCACATCCATTTCTCATTACATCTCATTCGTTCACATCTTATATTATTCATTCACATTCTGATTCACATGACATCTCATCTCATCCATTCGCTCATATCGACTTCATATCCATTCACATACATTTTTGCATTCATTATTCCACATACACATCCACATTCACATCTACATCTATACATCCATTTTCACATCCACATTCACATCTACATCCATACATCCATTTCCACATCCATATTCATACATCCACCTCCACATCCATACATCCACATCCACATCTACATCCATACATCCATTTTCACATCTACATCCACATTCTTACATCCACATTCACATTCCACATTCACATCTACATTCATACATACACATCCATATCCACATCCATACATCCACATCTATATTCATACATCCACATTCATACATCCACATCCCCATTCACATTCATGCATCCACATCCACATCCACATCCACATCCATATTCATACATCCACATCCACATCTACATCCATACATCCATTTTCACATCTACATCCACATTCATACATCCACATTCACATCTACATCCATACATCCATTTTCACATCTACATCCACATTCATACATCCACATTCATACATCCACATTCACATTTACATCCATACATATCCACATCCATATCCACATCCATACATCCATACATATCCACATACATATCCACATCCATATCCACATCCACATCCATACATCCACATCCATATCCACATCCATACATCTATATCATACATTCACATCCACGTTCACATTCATATATCCACATCCATACATCCATATCCACATTCATACATCCGCGTTCACATTCATATATCCACATCCATACATCCGCGTTCACATTCATATCCACATTCACATTCACATACATCCACATTCTTACATCCATATCCACATCCATATCCTTATCCACATTCCATATCTACATTCATACATCCACATCTACATTCATACATCCACTTCCATACATACACATCCATATTCATACATCCATTTCTACATTCCCATTCATATAACCACATACGCCTTTACATCTATTCTTTTACATCACATCCATTCTCGCCCTATCACAACCCATATACATCTTATCCAATCAGATACACTTCTTACCTCATCCCATACACATCTTATCACATCCTAACTCATCCCATATGCATCTTATCACATCCTATCACTTCTCATATACATCTTATCACATCCTATCACTTTCCATATGTATCTTATCACATCCTATCACATCTCATACACATCTTATCACATCCTATCACATCTCATACGCATCTTATCACATCCTATCACTTTTCATACGCATCTTATCACATCCTATCACATCTCATATACCTCTTATCACATCCTATCACATCTCATACGCATCTTATCACATCCTATCACTTCTCATACACATCTTATCATATTCTATCACATCTCATACGCATCTTATCACATCCTATCACTTCTCATACACATCTTACCACATCCTATCACTTTCCATACGCATCTTATCACATCCTATCACATCTCATACACCTCTTATCACATCCTATCACATCTCATGCACATCTTATCACATCCTAGCACATCTCATACGCATCTTATTAGGCATAAAGACAACTTTAAATAACACTTTTATAATAATCCTTTTATGCATTTTACTATGCATAAATTTCAATTTAATGAGAATAATACTTTCGAAATAAAAATAAATCTTTTATACATCTTTCTATGCATAAATTTTTATCTTAATGAAATTAACACTTTTAGAATAAATCTTTTATGCATAAAATCAAAATTGATAAGAATAACTCTTTTAAATTAAAAATAAAATTCTTTATGCATCTTTCTATGCATAAAATCAAAATTGATGAGAATAACACTTTTGGGTTAAAATGATTTCTTTATGCATCTTTCCATGCATAAATCTAATTTAGTAGAAAAGAATTTCTCTTATGCATCTAATTTGTGCGTAAAATCCAATTATGATAAAAATCTCACTTTTAATATAAAAAAATCTTTTATGCATATGTTTGTGCATACAAATCATTTATGATGAAAATCATTCTTTTAATATAAAAGAATTTCTTTTATGCATAAAATCCTTTATGATGAAAATCACACTTTTAATATAAAAAAATTTCTTTTATGCATCTACTTATGCATAAAAATCAATTATGATGAAAATCATTTTTATAAATAAATATTTCTAGTATACATTTTTCTATGTCTAGAATGAAAATAACCCTTTAAGAATACTCATACGATGGGGATTACTCTTTTTAACATAAAATTTAATTACTAGAAATTCTCTTTTTCTTAATTCATCAATTATGCATAACATAAAAATCAATTTCTCCATGATTACAATGAAACTCTTTCAATTAATCTAGGATGATAAATCCTAGAATATGGTAGAAAGTCCTCTTTTCATGCTTTGAATGAAATTATTTTATGTGTAATTTTTATAAAAAAATTTGCACATAGCTCCGCTGCTATGGATGACTGATAAATCTCAATTATTCTAAAGGATAAAGCTTATCATTAAGGGAATGATTAGAATGATCCCTAATTGGATCATTAACCCATAATGGATTGAATCATCAATATTCATGAAATACACAAACTAAAAGCATAGAAAAAATCCATTAATTTGGCCTCAAGCATAGATTAATCTTGGATTAAGGAAAAGCTTTATGAAAAGCTTCATTTGGATTGAGAATAGATCATGAGAATGACCGTTCTTTGAGTGAGAGAGAGAAATTACATAAAAACCATTAAAATTAAGCATAAATAAAAATTTATGTAATTCTTTACTACCATTCATCAATTAACTTCAATAGCATTCAAACACCATTCCAATTAAGCTTCTCAAGCTTGAGAGGGGTTGAGAAGAGAGAAACATTGAGAATTTATAGAAAAGATCAAAATTCACCATTTACCTTACAAATTGCTTGATTCTTTGTTCACGGTAGAGGCCCCCAACCAATCAATTGGTTTGGTGTGCTGATGGAGTCACCAATGGAGATTGAAGAAAGAGGGAAGCTCCAATTTCTTCAATTTGGAGAGAATTTTAGAGAATAGTAAAAATTAGCATTATTTCAGCATAATTTTGGCATAGTATAATTCTCATATTTTTTTACAAAGACTCAAGTTCTATTTATAGGAGAGGGAGGCTCTAACCAAGACCAACTGATTTCTATAATTTTCCAGATTTCAATTTGGTTGAATTTGGACTAGATTTGGACCTAGTTTGGTTCCTTTTTTATTCGGTTTGATCCAAGAGAGAGGAGAGATAAAAATATCACAATATTTTTGAGTTTAAAACTCATTCAAGCATGTGAAGTATGCACCTCCTTGAAGGGACTCCCCTTCCTTACATATGTGTCAAAATGGAATGATTATACCCAAAATATCTCATTTTTTTAGTAATACTCATAGTTTTTTACTAATAACTCTTGTACATAGTCAACTCTTCATCTTATGTGAGCATTTACTCATTTTTGGGTATTTTCTTTTACAAATTGAATTTATCTCCTCCCCACACATGGATTAATCTTATTGGCCCATAGGAACCTTAATTTAAAATTTCGAAAAAATCTTGACCCTCAAGATAATGCCTCTTGAACAGATTATACTTAATTTCTAATGCACCTTTTGGAAATCTTTTTGAACTTCTGTTTCAGGGGAACTTATATTAATAAGATGAGAAATTTTTCTATCCAAAAATATTCAAAATCTGAATAACCTCTCTCTAGAATATTTTCTCTCTCTAGGTAAAAACATGCAGAAACAAGATCTTTTATATTTTTGAAGAGGGGATTGATTACAGGGGAAGATACTAGACATCCTGAGAGGCTGGGGAGGAATCTTACACAGTGGATGTGCGAGGCAAGTGTATAGTCGATGTCATCTAACTATGAGCTATGGTGTAGCACTATCTCAGGACACATGCACTCCGTTTGGCACAGAGTAGCCTATATGAGGCAAAGGTGGAGGTCTCAAGTCAGGTGCAAACATTGGTGGATAACATTTTATTGAATACTGAGTGCAGCAAAGAAGCTGCACTGTTGGCTCTTCGTACATCGATAGCGAGGGTAGAGGAGGCAAAGTGTAGCTTTCATTGCATTGAAGGTGCAATTGAATACCACACCATGATGCGTCCATCAAATAACATGCCCCCTAATACACAAGAACAAGCAGAGCGACAGCTTCAAGATAAACTTTGCATGACTAGAGAAGCTCTAGAAAAAGCAAAGGTATGTATATTTGTTTTCTATATATGAAGAAAGTCCATGCCATGTTCATTGCCTCTTTGTCTATGTTTATAGGCCAATTTAGACCACAATAATGATGTTGTGGAGCAAGCAAGTGCTAGTACAGCTTTCATGATGGGTGTGAAGTTAGAGAACTCTAGCATGATGATCATTCCACAACTGCCAAAGATTCTTCTACATGAGGATAGTATGCTGATTGTGATGGAAAGTTGCCCCATTAGGAACTCAATGGAGTCTTCTTGGGCCCTTTAATTTGGACGTTTAGTGAAATGCTTAAAATGCTAATCCATCTTTGACCAAGCCTAGAAGCCTAGTCCTAAAAGCATATATTTGATTTTTCACAAAAACAAAAAAAAATAAAAAAAAGGAGATATTCCTAGATCTGGCCACCTAGGTGACTTTAAAGCTTTGTAATGGGCTGTCAGTCAGTAATCATAGCCTGCAGCAACCTTTTCGAACTCCAAACATTCCAAAAATTCGTCACTTTCTTCCCCCCTTTTTTGTGTGTACACCAGATCTCTTTCTCTCTCTAAATCTTCTCTCTAAAACGCCCTGCACTCCTTCTCCATGGAAAAAAGCGTCTTTCTCTACTCCAAAAGCCATAGCTAACAGATCTGTACTCCTAAATGAGCCTTCTCTCTCCAAACCCACAGTAGTAGCCATGGCTTGCAGGGAAGAAGCTTACCATGAGCATTCTCTCTACAGTACTTGGTCCTCTCTCCATAGCTAGCAGGTCTGTACTCCTAAATGAGCCTTCTCTCTCCAAACCCACAGTAGTAGCCATGGCTTGCAAGGAAGAAGCTTACCAGGAGCATTCTTTCTACAATACTTTGTTCTCCCTCCAAACCCACAGTTGTAGCACAGAAGAACCTTTTCATGAAGTATTCTCTCTCTATATTGCTTAGCAGCCATAGCTTGCACTAAAGAAGCTTCCCATGATGCATTATCTCCTTTGCATTTTCGTCTCACCATTGCCAACCCTCTCTATGTTTCTTTGGCTCCCTTTCTGGCTTCTTTCTCTATCCACAATGCAGCTCTAGAGAAGCAACCCTCATCTCCATTCTTCCCATTATTTTTTGATACCATATCCTGCTCCTTCCACTCCTATTCAACCCAAGCTTACAAGCCTACTTTCTTGTAGATGGCACTAC
The DNA here is from genome assembly GCF_041138505.1 of Cibotium barometz. NCBI lineage: Eukaryota > Viridiplantae > Streptophyta > Polypodiopsida > Cyatheales > Cibotiaceae > Cibotium > Cibotium barometz. The sequence continues at coordinate 37,553,350 of NC_141055.1, read as the reverse complement.
AAGACATCACCAATAAGCCTTCTAAGATCCGCCTTAAGGTTGATTTGGAGACAGAATACGCAACCCTACGCAGTAGGCATGTTGCACCCAATATTTCATACGATCAGCTTCGAATGCAAGGAGCAAAGGCCATTGATCTTTGGATTGATGGAAATCTTTATCCACCAGATCCAATATCTGGTGCCCCTCCACCATTCAAAAGCATTACAAGTTTTCTTATGTTTGTTGGTGATGGTTTCAATGGGCTTCTTGGCTATTGTAGGAGATTACACATGTTGTGGCTAGATGAGGCAGCTGAAAAGAGGCAAACACAATTTGTCTTCGACCAGCTTCAAGCGGCATCGACTAAGCAGATCAATGGTTTGATGCAGAGGAATAAAGAGCTCTCAGAGGAGCTGGAGGTGCAGAAGAATAATCTAGCGGATCGTGTGCGCACAATAAATCAATTTACCGATAATTATGTTCGTCTTCAACACTCCACTCGTAATCTTCGGCGTCGTGTTCACCATTTCACTCATCTTCCCATGGGATATCACGCAAGGCAAAGAAAACGTAAAGCTGTTGGGTTGCTTTCAAAGACAGCAGGCGCATGCAAGAGGCGTAAACAAACAACCAGGTAAAAATTTTTGTAGGAATTATAGCAGCTTTGAGAAGCAATTAATGAATAAAGCATCTCTCATGGTTGACCATTGTGATTGTAGGGCTTGTGCAACAGCTATACTAGGATGTAACAACGCTGAGGACAATGTTAATGCCTCCCTTCTTCAGCATGTCCTTCAGGAGAAGGATATTATGGAAATGATAACAGGTTCTGGTAATGATAAGCTGCGGGAGACCCTTCGTCAACATTTCTTGAAGGAAATCAAAGAAATTGTCACCCCCAAAGAGATGCTTGATATATGTGACTCAGCAGGTATTAGCCAGAAAGGTTACAGAGCAATGTACAGGTCAATCACTTTAGGGTTGCGAGCAAAGGGAGCTACGCAATCCTTGCTTCCAACACTTTATAGCTTACAGATGGCAAAGAAGTGTGCTAATGGTGATATTGCATCCATGTTCGAGGGTGGGTACAAGTGGGTGGAGGATATTATGCCAATGCCAACAATCAAACCCTTTCAATACAATGCATATAACAATGTCTACATCGACATGGAAGTGCTACAAAAAGCAATGATTCAGTACTATGGCCTCACACTTGAAGAGACAGGTGGAAATGCCGTGTTTGTCTTGAAGCTGGATGAATGTCAAGTGGTTAAAGGTCAAAGACTGGAGCGTGTTAGTTTAACCTTGATGAGCCGAGCACTTAGAGGAAGGCCTTTAGAGACCCAAGAGTTGGATGCAACTGAAGACAGCAACAATAGGGGTCAAGGGCATAAGCAAGACTACTACGGCATTCAATCAGAGAAGAACATCTGGTGGCAAGCAGCATGGGTCCTCCCAAAAGAGAACCATGATACCTTGAGGTGGTATTTTGAACGGTCTGGCATTCAACATGTCGTCTCTTGTCAGGTCAATGGTCAGAAGCTTGATGTTCCCGGAATAGGCTGCTTTAACGTTGAATGGCACTTGGGTGGCGATCTAAAAACCTTAAAGTGTATGTTGGGTTGTAAAACAGGTGCGAATACTATATTCTCATGTGTTTACTGTTGTCATTCCAAGACAGCAGTAGACTCAAGAGTAAAAGGGAAACAACCTAGCAAAGGCAAAAGTCAAAAACAGGTGGGTGCAAAAAAAGCAATCGTTTTTTATGCTGAACAGAGGAAAGGATCAAAGGTATGGCATAATGGCATATTAAGTTGTGACCAGAGCAAGCCACCTAGTCGTGACCAGGAGGACAATGCTTGGAACCCAATCTTGGAAATTCCACTATGTCAAGTGCATGTGTGCACATTACATGCAAGACTGAGGATTTTGGATAAGCTATTGATGCTCCACATAAACTATGTCTGGAACATGGAGCCCGAAGATCGACGAGAAGAGTCAATACGTGCACTAGAGGGTGTACTTTCCTCTATGGGATTACATGCTGGAGCAGTGGTCTTGACAAAGGACAGAAAATCAAACCCTACACAAGACAACCCTAATAAAATTTGCATGGGTGGATCAAAGGCAAGACACTTGCTATCAAACCACTTGGGTTCTCATAGCCACACTGACTTTGAAATTTGGAAGAAGATATGTGATGTCACAACATATCGAGGAAATGATGCCAGGCTTGGCCTAAAACGTGCACATGTATGGGAGGTGTGTAATAAAATGGTCGATCTTCTAGAGCGACCTCACCTGGATGACCATGGTATTGAGGCACTTAAACAAGCCACTTGTAGATTCACAGAAGAAATGGTCGAGGCCTGGGGAGAAACACACATTACTCACTACATGGTAATGTTGTATTTATTGTGTCCTTGTAGTATGTTCTTCATACTGTTTGTTGACTTTTTGTAATTTTCTATGCAGCATATATTGTATGCACATGGGCCATACTTTCTCGATAGATATGGCTCTTTAGCACTTTGGAGCAATCAAGGCATGGAGAAATCACATTACCAAGCAAAGGCCGTGTATTTTAAAAGGGCACTCGCCATGGTGGTGGCAAAGTCAAGAGTAATGCACTCCATGAAATGTTCAACTGGTTCTATCGCGTTCTGGTTGGCAAAAAAAGGCAGAAAAGTCGCGGTAATTTGTCTCTTAGGCGTCAAATAATGAAAACTGTTAATGCAAGAAGAACTGAAGGATACAACAGATCAAATGCTAGGGAGAGACTACGGCAGTGGGTAGCAAGCAAGCGTCGGTGTGGTTCCTCATGGGCTTAAACTCTCTGATTATAATCTTTTTGTGTTTTTAAATTTTCTAAAAGTTTTAAAAAATTATATTTATAGACATATTTAAGTCATTTTTCATTTATAGAAACCACATTTCAATTTCTTCTTTGTGCTCTACTCTCTCTTGCCCTCCCACTATCTCTTGCACTCGTAAATACCTAGGCCATGCCAGAAGAACAGGAGCAAGACTTGCGGTTTTTCGATCAACTCGGCCCACTACCTGCTACAGCAAAAAGGACAAGTCTACCCATCGTAACAGAGCAAGAGGCAAAGGAGATGAGAGAAGAAGAGCGCAGGAAGGAGGCTGAAGAAGCACAACGCAGGAAGGAAGCTGAAGAAGCAGGGCCTAGTAGAGAAGCAGAAGAAGAACGGCGTCGAAAAGAAGCCGAGGAAGGTCAAGGGCAGCCACCGGAGATTGTTATTGAGGCCGACACCCTAGAACAGCTAGAGGTTATCTTACAGAACAGGGAGGTTGAGCTCTTGTCCTACGGCATCACGAAAGATACCATTGACAAAGAGTTTGCTCTTGTGAGGGCAGCTTGGGAGACAGAAATGCAAAAGAGACAGCAGCCCAAAGAGGACGCAAGGAGGGCAAGCCAAGCACAGCCACAGGCAGCCACAACATCCAGGCGGCCAGTCAAGAAGTGTGGTAAAAGAATGGAGGGCAAGTTTCGGGACCAACAAGAAGAGGAAGAGCGTGCACAAAAGAAAAAGAAGTTCAGGTCTGAACGACCACCGTGGGAGAATCAAAGACCACCACCGCCTCCACCAGTTACAAAGAAGAAGAGAAAATGGAGGCCAGGGACAGTCGCGCTACGAGAGATTAGGAAATATCAGAAAAGCACAGATCTTCTCATCCCCAAGGCACCATTCTCTCGACTGGTGAGAGAAACAATGGAAAAATATTCTGACAGGGTTGACCGCATACAGAGCACAGCTCTTGAAGCTCTTCAAGAAGCTGCTGAAGATATTGTAGTTTCTGTTTTTGAAGACTCAGTGCTGGCTATGGTACATGCCAAGAGAGTTACTTTGAAGCCTGTAGATATGTCCCTAGCCCTACGTCTACGTTTAGAGCGTAGCCTTCTACCTCAATAGGCTAACCCATTTTGTAATTCTCCCTACAAAATTTTGTAATGTTCCCAGATTCCTTTGTAGCTTTTTCACACATTAATGAAAACTTTGTGAGTTGTGTTACATTCTTTGTTGAGTCCATTTTTTTTGTATGCTCAGTGCCAATGAACATTTCATTTAAAAATTATAAAAGCACTATACACACAGGACAAAACACACACAAACACACACACACACAAATATATATATATACACACACAAACATATATACACACATATATATACATATACAAATATATATACATATGCACATATATATATATATATATATATATGTACACACACACACACATATATATGAATATTTATATATACAAAAAATGTAGATCCTATAAAGTCAACTAGAGAAACTTATAGAGTGCCTTATGAGCCTCAAGGCAAAAAAAACAAAAAAAAATAAAAAAAATGCCATGTGCGCTACGGCGCGTTAATCTCTAGTTTGACCAGGTCAAAATGGAGATTTACGCGCCGTAGCGCACATGGCATTTTTTTTATTTTTTTTTGATATATATGGTCTGGTGACCATTATAAATGCACCTAGAGACCCTTATAGAGTGCCTTTTGAGCCTCAAGGTCAAAAAAATAAAAAAAATAAAAAAAATTTACCATGTGCGCTACGGCGCGTTAATCGGCACTTTGACCAGGTCAAAATGCCGATTTACGCGCCGTAGCGCACATGGTTTTTTTTTTTATTTTTTTTTTATATCAGGCGGTCTGGTGAGGCTCATAAGACACTTTAGGTGCCCTAACAGCCCTAAAATCTTATATATTTATATAAAATATTATATATATGTATATATATCTGATAATAGCCTTAAAATCTTATACACACACACATATACACACACACATATATACACACACATATATATATATGTATATATATACATATATGTACATATATATATACATATATGTGAGTGTGTTTACATCTATAAATACAATATTTTTTCATACCGTTCTAACCCAATCTCGATTACTTTTTTTAATCACGATCACAATTAAAAAAAATCCTAAACAATTTTTCCTATGAACACATGAACAAAATCTTAAAATTGCGAGGCTTGAAATGGTATATCACAAGTACGCCAGGAAAAATCACAACTTACAATGCACAACAAAAAAATTTTATTAAACTTGGAAGAGAAGTTTGCATTACATCTTTTTAATAAGCTCTTGGAAGAGCTCAGGAGAGAGAGTTCTAGAGGCTGGTTTCTGGCCTAAGCTTTGGAATACATCACTCGGCTCATTGATTCCTTGAGCCTGAGAAAGGGCACAATGGCCTAAAACTGAGCCGGGATGGTTGCCCGTGAAGCAATACAAGGCAGCTTCCCTAGCTACCAAAATACATTTATTTATGTTCGAGGCTAGGGGGTTCTCTGACAAGACAGCACTAAGTGCTTTACATTTTAGGAGCTCGGCATAGGCGATCTCTGCATATTCTAAATGAAAAACCCGCACTATGTCGGCCCTCAGGGCAGGTATGTAGTGCCAAAGGGATGCATCTCGACCCTCTGACTTTGGCCGCGTTCCTCCTACGCGCATAGCAAACTTGTCCACTTCAAAAGCAGTCTGTCAACATGTCAATATAGAAGTTAGGAAGTGTGAAATGATACAAAAAATAATTTGCTTTACAACTAAGAAGTAAGGACATACCTCAGTTGCCTCGTCACTTGCAACTAGTTGCTCATTCGTCAGGTTTATGCTTCCTTGGTCTTGAGCATCGCCAGCAACCAAGGGCATGTGTGGTTCAAAGGCAGCTACGCTCTCATAGAATTGCACTTCATTCTTTATTTCGACGAGCGCTTTGGCCACTACAACTTCCAAGGTACTGCTACCAATATCATATGCAAGCGCTTTTGTGAGGTTGTCATCTTCAAAAGAAATTTTTACTTTTCCTTTGTCTTGACCCCCAGCATTCACGGCAATAATAGAAAGTGCCTCATCCTCACGTAACCCGAGTGTCTTGGCAATGTCATCCAAAAACAAAAACTCTTTCCCATCAATAATGATTGGATGCAAAGACATGATAACAAGGTCTGGGACCTCCTCGAGTACTTCATCGCCCTCTAGAACTAGGTCCGGAACCTCCTCGGGGACATTATCTTGTAGAGCCACCAATGCCATTGAGGCCTCCCATTGTTCTGTAACATTCTCTTCCTCAGCATGGGCCTCTTGGACCTGCTCCATTAGCTTTACTTTGCCCTTTTCTTTTTCCTTGCCACTTTCTTTCGCCACACGCTCTTGTAACAGAAGGACCAAAACCATGTCCCAGCTTAGGAAAGAAGTGCCGATGTTGCCCATCTGTAGTTCCAGGAGTAAGTCTTCCTCCTCATTTCTGTAGTCCTTTTCTGTGAGGGATTTTAAAAACCTGGATAGGCGAAATCTAAAATTCTTCTCTTCCCTGAATATGTACCTGATGAGGTCAACTGGAACCCATAAGCCCTCATCACCCTCAAACATGATGGAGTACGTGCTGACGTGTTCATCCATATACTGAATGACATCTGTAAAAGCATCCGCGTGTAGATGCATTGTTGCACGTACATCAATTGCCCCCTCAAACATAGGGACGATCTCATCAACCCTATGAAGTAACTCAAGCTTTCCTAGCTGTGCAATAAGTGCATCAAGTAGAGGTGCCATGCTATGAGTGATTGGAGGAAATAGAGAGTGTGCGATACAGAAAGGTGTGCGAAATTGAGAGCAAGTGTTAGGAGAGAACGAGAATTGTCAATTGATGTAAATGAGTAAAGTATCGTTTATATATGGGCGACCTTGTTATAAAATTTTTAAAAACTTTTAAAATTTGTAAGTACCAAAAAAATTTAAAAAATGGTATGCGAAAGCAAGAACGTATCCTTCCATCGCAAGGTCATTTCCAATTTACTAGTGGCTCACGCCACAGATGCTTCTGTGACCAACCTTACACTATCACAAAAAAATAAAACTGCACAAGACAATTGAAAAACTTTAATAAGACAGTGAGGCAAAAAAATTGAAATTGTATTTACTTCAATTCAAGATTACATATCCAGTGGTTATCTGATAGCTACACAGCCAGGGAAAGTAATTTCTCTACAAAGAAAAGATCGTTCCTTCCTTTTGCGCACTACTCTACCATTGATTATCAAAGCAAAATCACCACTGAGTGAGAATCGAAGAACTAAGTAGTCACGTAAGTTGGCAAGGGACCAGTCATCATTCACAGTAACATCTTCTACATCCCCACCTTGCATGGATATATGTAGCACACCCTGTTCTGTAGAGGTTGTGTCGGAGTCTAACGCCTCCCATTCTCCATTTGTAAGCTTCCATCGCCTGTAAGGAAATGCAATGGACAACTGTTGCTTAGCAATATGATAGCGCATCACAACCTTCTCAACAATTACTCCGCATCTGATGGTGTCTCCATTGTGTTGAACAACTTTTTTATCCCATGCAGGTGATAAGAAACAAGTCAGAGCTCTCTCCCCCTTTGCAATCCATAAAGTTGGGGTACGATGTGTGTCACTTGTACGGAACAGGTACACAAAGAGGTGTAGAGGTATGAAGCAGGTTATGGTTGCTTTGTGAGATCCATATGTGCACTTCATAGCATTTTGCACCTTGCTTTCGATCTGCAAACAAGCCATGGCCACTGAAGCATTGTCTGGAATTGGCCATTCAATAGATGTGAGAGTTGGCGTAGGTTTTGGAACTAATTTTCCAGTACCATTTGCTGTCGTGGGAACCACATATGTATCCTCATAGAAGAAGATGTTTCGTGCAAGAAGTTGTGCAGCTGGACACCCTCCAAAGATTAAACTACCAAGCTCCACATGGTATGCTTCAAAGGTTCCTGAAATTGCCTCCATAGGCTCCCATTCACTATAGTTTGAGGGAAAAATATCTACGCACAGGAACCCAAGAACAATCAACGCAGTGCTCAGTATACCATTATTAGCACACAATTGATTTAAAAACAAGAATATAAAGTGGTGAAATAACTTACAATTTGCAGGAAATCGTTGACGTTGGTCATGGTCTGCTAGTTTCAGCTCTGTTGCCTTGTAAACATGTTGGACCTTAGCTAGCTTTTTTCCATCACGATTTTGTTTGAGCTCCAATATCCGCCCTTTCCAATGGTGACTTTGTATATCAACGTATCGCTTTGACACCTTGTGGCTTCCTCTTGTACTAGGCTGCATCGTAATCCAGTTCCACTTCTCGTACTGTTTGATGTTCCAGTGCCCATCCTCATCTTGACCACTGCTACAAGAGAGAGATTGAATACTGATCGGAGGCCTTCGAGCTCTAGAAGAAGACATCAGATGTATATATTAGAGAGATTATAAACCTTGATGGCAAAGAAAAATAGAATGGTGAGAAAAAAACTTAGACTAGGGAGATGTAAAAAAGAGAAGGAGTTGTAGAGCAAGTTCCAAGGGCTTGGCTGTGCTATTACTGCACTTTGAAAGAGGATATTGGAGGGGATGAGAGGAGACAATGAGTAAGATTATGAGAGCCAAAGCATTTGCAACTCAAGCTTCCATAGCTTGGCTCCACTGTTACACTCTGTAAAAGGAGGTTGGACAAGGTAGAAGGATGTAAGTGAGGATCAAACTTCCCTAGCTTCTGAGAGGAGGTTGCAGATCAAGCTTCCATAGCTAAGCTCTGCTGTTACACTCTGTAAAAGGAGGTTGGACAAGGAAGATGGATGAAGTAAGGAAATGTAAGTGAGGATCAAACTTCTATAGCCTCTGAGAGGAGGTTGCAGATCAAGCTTCCATAGCTAAGCTCTGCTGTTACACTCTGTAAAAGGAGGTTGGACAAGGAAGAAGGATGAAGGAAGGAAATGTAAGTGAGGATCAAGCTTCCATAGCTTCTAAGAGGAGGTTGCAGATCAGAGGATCAAGCTTCCATAGCTTCTAAGAGGAGGTTGCAGATCAAGCTTCCATAGCTATAGATCTGGGTTTTTGAGTGAAGAGAGAGGTAGATCAAGATGTAGATAGCTAAAAGAAGTAGTCTAGAGAGTGAACAACGCCTTGCTATGAGAAAGGGGGAAGAGAGAGCGTTTTGGAGGGAACGTGGGAGAGAGGGATAGTGGAAAGTGAAGGGGAATGTGCATTGAATGCATGGGAACTCGTTTTTGGGCCTCTATCACTTTGGAGGCCTTAGTTAATGATGGCTGCAGGCTGCTGGCAGGCTGCAGCTATCTTTTTCTATATAAAATAGGGGAAAAATGCATATACGTTTTGAATTTTTGAGTTTTAGTTGATTTTGAAAATTTAAAAAGAGCCTATTTAGCCTATTATTCTAAGTTTGACCACTACCTTCTAGGCTCTTACAAACCATTGGTGTCAGTCCACATGTAATCTCCCTATTTGTCTATTTCTTAATCACCTCCATTAGGCAATGGCAAATTAAAGGGCCCAAGCATACCATGCGTTTTGCTACTCTTATATATGTGTCAAAGGCAAGTGCATTGTTATTGGTTGTAGCGAGCTAGGCCATACCCGAAGAAGCCAAAAAAATGATGGTAAGGATACCACTTGGTCATGCCATGCTTGAAAACAAAGGTAGCAACCTATACTCTTTAAGTAGATTTATTTGATTAGCACTATTGGGCATTTGTTTAATACCACCTTTAAGTACTTGCTATATGCCGGCCCGTTTGAAACCCGTTTGAAACCGGTTGAAACCCATTTGAAACCGGTTGAAACCCATTTGCAGTGCTTCCATGCTATTACAATGGGTGTCAATCTAGTGATTCAAAACCTATTGCTATGCTCCAAACATATAAACTAGTTGTCAACAGACTCAAACCAATAGTCTAGAACCCTGTCAAGTTTCCCTTCTCTTATAAACTTGTCTTCAACCAGTTGCCATTTGTCATACTCTCAATCTATAAAGCGCTTGTCAACAAGTTGGTAGCCAGATGTTGCCATTTGTCATACTCTCAATTTATAAACTGGTTGTCAACCAGTGGGGTGGTATAAACAAGGCTTAAAAACCATTATAGCCCAATTTATAATCTAATTTTAAACTAATTTTTTAGTTAACTACTGATGTTTACATGACTGGTTGTCAACTTATAAAGTGGTTTTAACCATTGCGTTGTAGACCCTCGCAACCCATTATATGGTTATCAACCAGTTGGAAACCTGTGGTAAAAAACCCTTTAGGGGTGCCTCAACTTATAACCTCGAAATCCACCGGTTGGACAAACCATCAACCGGTTGCAAAATCACATGCTTTGCTCTCAACCTCAAAATTCATAAATGAATTACCATGTGTTAAAGCAATTTGTGTATGTCTTCTTCTAATCATTTGAAAGATGTGCTGCTACCAATGAATTTCAAAATGTGCAGGCTACACTTCAGCACCATCTTTTAGTAGGCAAGGAGGGGCAGAAGTAAGACATGAATATGTTGATTTGAGTGAGGTTGTGGAGCATAGGCTTCTCCTTCCTACAGTAGAGGAAACCCCAAAGCAAATGTCTCATGTGGAAAGAATGCCTGGTGAGTGTTTTTAGATCTCAATGATCATGATTTCACATGATGAGACCACACTATTGATTCAATAAGTGTTATCATTGTTGGCTTGGAAGAAAGGAAGGGCAATGTCAACAAGGAACCAAAGAGCACCACTCCAAGAACTAAGTTGAGTGCAAGAGAGCTTTCACCCATGTGAAGCATGATGGAAGAAGCTCTCTAAGTGGGCACAATCACACTACAAGCGCAAAACCGGGGCAAGCATGTACTAATCATGTACTAGGATACCAAAGAAGAAGGGTTTTGATAATCAGAGTGTGCTAAATGATCAATTGTCACCCATGAGGCAAGAAGGAAGATCTCCAAATGGGAAAGCTTGTACTAACTGTGTGACACGTTCTAGGACACCAAAAAGGAAGAGTTCTGATAATCAAGGTGAGAAATATTTACGAGTCATCTGAAAATACCTAGCCATTGTCCCTAGTGCTGGCCAATTATATTTTCTTGTTCTTATAGTTGAAGAAGCTTCACCAGATGTGACCTTGCACCAACAAGCAAAGAGGAAGACGAAGAAGAGAAAGACTAATGTTCTACCGCCCTCCAGGGGTGTGCACTCGAAAGAAGATGTTCTGTTGCCCGAGAAATCAGCAACTGCAGCATCTGGGTTTGTAGAGGGTGAGAACAAAGAATTCAAAGTTACACATGAGCAAGCATCATGTGAGAAGGAGAACGAAGTTACTACTAGGCTAAAATAAGCCAACGATTTAGTTGGTTGAACCTCAAAACCTAAAGGGTGCAAGTTATGCTTGTAGCCATCTGTAATAGAATACTCCTCTTTTATACTCCGATGATCTCCCATGATTAATATATTTCAAGTTTCATTTTTGCTATTATCCCTCTACATTCCTCTTTTAAGTTTCAGCATAGACATGGATACAAGAAGGAAACAACGTGCGGGCGCAGATAGAATTATAGAAGAGAACATTATAAAAGAGACTGTAACAGTATTCATATATTCTAGAAAATATACATGTTTGTCTTGTTGTGTATATATATATACATGGGCTAATTTCAGGGGTGACGGCGGCGAGGTGTCTATGATGAATGTGAACGAGGATGTGAATGTGTCTTTGATTTAGTTGGCCTTGGACGAATGCTCTCTTTTGCTCTTGACATTTCTTCCCACAATCTTTCCTCTGCTTGCCTACTGGCCTCCTATTCTTGCCTCCGGGCCTCTAGCTCAACCTATCTCCTAGATTCCACCCATTCATCCACCTCAGCTGTTGTGCACCTCTCAAATTTGTCAATAGCATCTTGGTGGGCTTGCACTTCCCTTTGGTATTTTTCTTCTTGGGGTGACACCTACATTCTTTGGCTTCCCTTGCAAAATCTCCTGCCCGTATTATCTCTTCTACACGATCATGCACTGCCAAAATAATTCTTTGTACAACTTTTATCCTAAATTGTTTAACATGCAATTGAGTATATTTGTGCAGATTAAGTTCTTGCACACAAACAAAAATGTTTTGTTAGAAACCTCATAGATCTCTACGTTAGTTGATGGAGATGTTGATTATAAACATCACTTACATCAGGAATATTAAAAATCTTTTCTAGCAAGAGAAATGCGTTAAGACACGTCCTCTATCCACATCTATTATTGCTTGGTTGGACTGCCACCTTTATCCTTTGATATTTCATGGTCTGAATAAGATTAGGCTCCAATATCAGGTGTTCCACAACAACTGATGCAAACTTTCGAGCACATCTCAAAGGTCAACAAAACAAGCATTAGTTTATCCTACTTGATTAAATCTATCTAAATGATTGTGGAAGAGGGAAATGTCTATAGGGACTTACTCTCTAACGTGACCGTGATATCCGGACACAGATTTTACGAAGTAGAATGTATTTTGTTCAATGTTATATAAAGAAGCAAACTCCAATGTGTGTTGAAAAAACAAATAGGACATAGGTGTTATTAAAAAAAACACATACAAATTACCTAATACATGTTTTCAGTTCATAACTTAACATGAGACTCACTCTTTGTTTTATAAGCCATGATAATAATTCACGCCAAATCAAGGTGACCCCCTGAAACCAGGCCATTAGGTCTAACTTAATGATGTCCCCTGATTTTGCAATTGCCCTGATATGAGAGGGTCTATAACATATGTAATATTTTGTATCTCTTTAAGTAGAAGATAGAGACAATACTTGGAGAGGCAACAATGAATAGAAAATACAATTAGGATTTGTGAGAAAATAGAAATAGGATTTGCAAAAAATAGAATTAGAAAATAGAATACAGCATAATCATGCCAACATACCATAGTGATACATGCACGACTGTGTCTGTGACTTCGAGTATCTTGCCACATCACAAAACTCGTAAGTTAGTTGCATCTAAGCTCGTAACAAGCCTGCTTCCCCGAATTGTAATTGCCATATTTGCAGGAGCAATATTCTCCAACTCCCTTAATTGTCTAGTATTTTCTACTTCAATGACGTTGATTTCTATACAAATCCTGTTGGCTTCTTGCCATGCATCATCATTTGCTTGATCATTAGGAAAAATATCACCATCACGGGCAAAATCAGACGGTTGTGACTGTGCGACAACAGCATTTGGTTGTGCTTGTGCTTGTGCCTCCGATTTTGATTGTGCGTGAGGTTCTGGTTGTGCCGCATCTTGTTGCAGCAGCTGGTCTTATGCTTCTCCTCTTCTCCAAGTCCGAGAGCGGGTGTTCCTGTCGTGAACAACACGGGTGTCCTCAACTAGCATTGCACGGGGATGGAGGGGCGGGACTGTCAGGATCTCCAGCATGCGGACGATCACTAATAGAGACAAGTGTTAATAGTATGTCATATCTATACCTCAATCTACAAAGTGTATCGAAATCCCTAGGCATTATTGTAAGCCTATGGGCATGGGCAGAGAGGAAATATGCATCTTTAAAGAACTCCATGAGCCAGTCTTCAGTAATTTCCTGAAGATACAAAACTACAACCGCTTGCCATCGCATGATGCCAATACTCCAGTGTTTGCATATTTCATGCACAAGCCTTTGAAATGGTAGACTAGCTACTGCAGGTTGCATATGTCACTCAATCTGTCGGAGCTCTTGCAGAACTTCCATGTGGGCTTGGTATCTTCTCCTCCTACCTTGCACCTGAAGCAACTCTGTAGGCCTTTCGCTTGTATCTACCCTTCGAGCAGTTTGCTTGGTACGCGCCATCGTCTGATAAATAAACTCAGTAGCCGAAAAATTGTTGGGAGTCAGTACCAAGCAAAAACAGACAAGCGAGATGCCCACTTGCAACTAATCGCTTGGTACTGACCCACGCTAACAAGATCTTATAGTACAATCCATGAGCAACATGACCCGAAGGGGAGTTAGTATACCAAGTGATATGAGGCCAACAGGATGCTAACGAGCCTCATATCGCTTGGTATTGACCCCGTGAGCAAAATGATGCAAGGGGTTAGTACCAAGCAAAATGGGACCTGTAGGATGTCACAAGCAGTATATCGCTTGGTACTGACCCCATGAGTAAAAATACTGGAAAAGGTTGTTAGTGCCTCACGACATGGGGCCAACAACATGCCAACAAACCTCATATTGATTGGTACTGAAACCGTGAGCAAAACGATTGCAAGGGGTCAATGCCAACAACAAGACTCTTGTCTCTTGGTTCTGACCCTGTGAGAGTAATGTGTCCCAAGGGAAGTCAGTACCAAGCGATAAGGGGCCAGCGCGCGATGCCCACGAGCCACCTATCACTTGTTACTAACCCCGTAATTCATGTTGCTGCCCCGCTAGGGGAGAAGTACCAAGCGAAATGGTGCATGCAAACAAGACTCTAGTCACTTGGTACTAACCCTCGTGAGAAAATTAACCATAAAAGGGGGTCAGTAACAAGTGATATGCGGCATGCAGGATGCCAACGAGGCTCGTGTCACTTGGTACTGACCCCGTGAGCAACAATCTCAAGGGGAGTCAGTACCAAGCGATATAGGGCCATCACGATGCCCACTAGCCTCATATCGCTTGTTGGTACTGACTCCCCTTGAGGAAAATAATCTCATCAGGGATCAATATTAAGGATGCCAACGTGGCCCCGTGAGCAACATAACCCTAAGGGGGTTCGATACCAAGCGATATGGGCCAGTAGGATGCCAATCAGCCTCCTATCGCTTGGTGCAAAACCTTAATGCAACATTACCCTAACAGCTATTATTCATTAAGAAAATGTCGTTATACCATGCACGATAAAGAGCTCGCGGAGTGCCTGCGAGCCCCTTATTGCACGGCTTGACCTAAAAACGAACACTTATTGAAGCAATAAAAAAATCACAAAATACATGTAGAAGCGATGGATGTAGAGGTGATGGCGTTGTCTAAGCTTGAGGGGGGGTCGATGAGGAGGCAGATGCAGTTGCAAGGCAAAGGCAATAGGGAACCGCGATAACATTTACAAAAAGAAATCAAACACATGCAGGAGAGGAGAGGAGTGAGAGCACCTAGCATATTGATGTATCATTCATGCATATGAAAGCCTCTGTTATTGTACTCATATACCATTTGTGCATCTCCTGAACTCTATGATTCTACCTTTCCATTGCTTGTTGGGATTTGTGACATCTTTGAGCTTGACCTTGAAATTGCCACGAGTACTTAGTCGCTTTAAAGTCCAATTTAACTTATTGTACCTAATCAGGGGTCCAGTTACCTTCATCATCTCTCTTGTTAAACACCTCCACTGTGTGAATATTACTGATATTCCTCCTCCTTGAAGACATCTAAATTAATAAAGCTAGACTACATGATTAATAAATATATGTGTTATTTTGTAAGTAATAAATAAAGATTAAAACAACAAGAAATAAACAGCAACTTACTGCTTTGATTTACACAACCTTGTTGCTCCTATGAAAATAAACATTAACACATTAAGATAAAACATTAACAAACCCTAAACCTATGAACATTACTCACATCAAGACAAAACATAAACAAACCCTAAACCTATGATCATTACTGTTGTATTTTATGTTATTTGAAATCATTACTATGCAGAGAAGATTATAATCAACAAATAAAGATAAAAATAACAAGAAATAAACTGCAACTTACTGCTCACAACCTTGTTGCTCTTGTGAAAATAAACAGCAACATATCAAGAGAAAACATAAACAAATCCTAAACCTATGATCATTACTGTGGTATTTTATGCCACTTTAAATCAATACTATGCAAAGAAGATTGAAAGCAACAAATAAAGATTAAAACAACAAGAAATAAACATCAACTTACTACTTTGATTTACACAACCTTGCTCTTGAGAAAATAAACAACAACACATCAAGACAAAACATAAACAAATCCTAAACCTATGATCATTACTCACATAAAGACAAAACATAGACAAATCCTAAACATATGATAATTACTCACATAAAGACAAAACATAGACAAACCCTAAACATATGATAATTACTCACAAGAATTTGATGCCACTTCACATCAAGATAGCTATTTGTGGTGCGCATAGAAGAGAAAGTTCATGTGAGAAAACGGGCATAACTCACAAACGTTTTGTCCAAATGAGATGAAATTTTAGGAGGAGAGAGCTATGGTGGAGACAACATGCGTGTAAATTTTCGTGAAGAAAGAACCAGAGTAGATATGGCAAAATTGAATTCCGCCAAAAAAGGGGGAAAATGAAAAGGTAGTGAGTATTCCATGATGATAACCTCTTCCTCCTCATGTGGAAACGGTGGAGGCACCTTATTCATTGGTTGGCGAAGATGATTCTCAGCCATGCTTTCCCTATGAAGCCATGCCACCTTTCAAAATTGCCCTAATGTGATTGAATAGTGTGGCATATTGTGTAACACTCTCATATGATTATCCTCCATTTCATTATCCACACTTGGTCATGCCAATACCTCATGAAGCCCATATGTCCAGACATGCTCAATTGTTACACGATGTTTTCGTATATATTCGCCCTTGCATTCGATCACATATACAATGAATTTTTTCTCTCAACCATGCTTCAGAACCATCTTTCGGCCCTTGATCACTGTCAAGCATCTAAAACAAAGCCAAGCAGCAACAAAATTTTGATGCCCACCAGCAAAGTTAACAGCAAAATATTGCTGCTAGGCAATGACCTAGAAATTGAGACTCGAGCCTAAATCGTCACCCAGGATTCCTTTCTACCTAACTCTCTTAGTTGCACATGCTAGGAAATAGGCTGGAGCACTTCCTCCTAAAGAGTTCTTTCACCTCCATCAAAGCTCAAATCTCTCTCCCTCTCCAAGGTAAGTGTCTCTCCCCTCTCTTTCTTTCTCCCAAGAATTCATGGTGGAAAGCTTCAACATAGATCTCTATGTGAGCTTTTCTCTCTCTTCCCCTCTCTTTCCTTTCCCTTTCTTCCCTCCCCTCTCTATCCTTTCCCTTGCTCTAATCCTAGCTCTATGCATAGGAGTGCTAATAGAGAGATTTGATGGAGAGCTCTCTATTATGCACTCTATGCATAGAGCTAGGGTTAGGAAATTATAAACCATTTTCTTTCAATCATGTTTGCATTAAGAGTAGTTTAAATAAACTCACCTCCTCCTCCTCCTCCTCCTCCTCCTCCTCCTCCTCCTTCTTCTCTTTCACTTAGTCTCTTGCTTTTTGCTAATATTTTAGAAAAAAATAAAACTTACTACCTTTTTGATTTATTTTGTTTCTTTTTTGTAGATTTATTAAAGTGAATAAATCACAACTCTTCTTTTTTAAGGTAAGAGTCCCCTTTTGCCCTCTTTTTCCATGCCTATGTTTATGTTTTTTTCTTTGTAATATTGCACCCTTGGGTGCAGGGGTTAGGATATGTTTTGGTTTCTTGCTTAGAGCTTATGCTACATAAGCCTTTATGTAAGCTTTATGCATAGAAGTCTATGCATAGGCTTCTTGCATAGAGCTTATGCATAAGGCTTATGCATAGAGGCTTATACATAACGCTCTATGCATAGGACTCTATATGTGTGTGTGTGTGTGTGTGTGTGTGTGTGTGTGTGTGTGTACTGTGAGTGCCCTCCCCTTCCCCACTCTCTTTCCAACCTTGCATTTCTGTCCCTCCTAGATCTTCTGCACCCCCCCTACCACAAAACCTCTCTTTCTTCCCCCCGCCGGGGTAATGTGTGTACATATGTGTATGTGCATGTGCATGTGCGTATTTGTGTGTGTGTTTGTTTTGTCCCCCTTTTCGTAGGGTTATGTGTGTGTGCCCAAAAAAGTGTGTCATTTTTGGAGCCCCCTCCTCCTTGAGGTTCCCTGTTGCCCACCCAACTCTCTTCCCCCTTGGGTAGTGTGAGTGTGTGTTTGTGTCTCCCCCCCCACCCC
>NC_141055.1:37450521-37533021 GCF_041138505.1 Cibotium barometz | reverse complement strand
TTCACCACCATGAGTTTTATCATCGTGTTTGATCTACCATAAATTCCAACATGGTATCAGAGCTTAGATCCACTCTCCAACTTACATTAGCCTCATTTTATCATTTACATGAACTATGATTAGTGGTTACTCACTTATTTATCATTTTTCCACATTTAGGCCATCTTCTTCACAACCCCCTTCCATTGGAGTGATGAATGCTCTCCCTACACCCTTAAAAACTTTAACTTGGAGCACCTATACCACTTATAGGCACATTGGCTACAGCTTTAATGGCAAAAAAATGTGAATAATGAAGGCAATTTTTACATATTAAAATGCACTTATGTTTTTGGGCAAAATGATCTAGCACGCCAACAAAGAAAAATTGGAGCAATCTCTCTTACCCTCGAGGGTTTCCAATTGTTACAAACACGGTGACAAGCTCAGTTTCTTGATTGGAGGTTTGTACAGTTGGTACAGCACTAAGTATTTCACAAAGACTACTTTTGGTAAAATAGAGATTAAAGTATGATTATTATGCTTAATCTTGTGTTTATAGGCTTGAAACACATCTAACCCATTGCTATAGTTGCCTCTTGAAGCTTTTTTGAAGAAGATTTATGGAAGGCCTTCAATTTTACACTCCAAAGTGACCCTTTTTCTACACTATGAACAATTAATTCTCTTTTAATCAAGTGATTAGTGCTAATCATTGAGGGGATTTTGAACCATCAAGGGTTCAACCCTACCATTCAAGACCTGCTATAGCTTGCCAAAGTTTCATATTGAAAAAGCCCCTTGATTTGCCCCTCCGATATGGTGCTCTACAAAGCAGGCTATTTTCTACATAGTTTAACAAAAAATTCATTTCACTAATACACTGATTAGTGCTAATCATGTGAGGTTTTTAGGGCCATTAGAGGTTCATATCTGAAATACAAGTTCTACTAAACCTTTATAACACATCAAATTAGATTTTCCTCCTCATTTGAATGGTTAAATTGTTAATCCAAAACAAGGTATAAACTTGCATTAGCATTGCTTGGGACAATGGGATTTTTTAGCTTGTATGCTTCATATAACTCATAAATCAATTGTACAAGGGCAAGAAACTAGCCATTGATAAGGACAAGACCCCTTTATGCATAATTATTACATTAACATCTGAAAGGGATGTGCATCATCATGTAAGGCTTCATAAACACATTGAGAAAATTATTTTCATAGCACAATGAAATCAAGATTGAAGAATACCAATCTACATTAAGTTCTATATTGAAATAAAGAAGATCAAGAGCTATATCGACAAGATCAAGATCAAGAAGGTAGTATCTTCAATCAAAGAAGTAGAGATCTCATTAGAGGTCAACTATGCTCAAGATGGCTAGGCTTTCTAGACCAACTAGAACCAACCATGTGGTCACTCCTCTATTGTAAGTGAAAGGTAATCATAACTAGATGTCTACCATCTTTCTCATCATAACTGACATTGTAAACCACCATGACTAAGACCTACAAACACTTGTATGGCCATCATAAATAGCATTGTAAACGGTAACTAGAACTAGCATTGACATCATTGTAGCCATGGATATTTTGTTGAGGGAGGGTGTTGAAATAATACATCAAAACATCTAGTGACATTGGGGATAATGGGCATATAGTTCTATGGTCTAAAAGCCTTATTTGGCGCGCAAGGTTTCGAGGCATGACCACACCTCTAGGAAAACCATAGCATGTGTGGAAGGAGTCTTAGTTTGCACTCCATTCTAGGCAATGGGTGCTCTTTTTGATACACTTTGGATTAGGTAAATAGAATTATATCTTAATCACCTTGTTAAATAGGATTATATCTTAATCACCTTGTAATCACTTTTATATCTTAATCACCTTATAAAATAGGATTATATCTTAATCACCTTGTAATCACTTTTATATCTTAATCACCTTGTAAAATAGGATTATATCTTAATCACCTTGTAATCACTTTTATACCTTAATCACCTTGTAAAATAGGATTATATCTTAATCACCTTGTAATCACTTTTATACCAAGCCTATAAATGAGATTATCTTTTTATGTACAGTTTTTGTAATAAAATTAAATATCTATAAGGAAGCTTTCATATATCCAAATAAATATATCCAATGTCAATAAATATGAATGTCACCCAAAATGGAATAAATGGTATGCGTGCACAAAATTAAGTAGTAATTCGCTGGAGTGTCTCAAAATTGACCACCACCAGTTCACCTCCATCATAATCCTACCCAAGGATCTACACTTACATCAACTATGCTAATCAATTAATAATTCAATTGATTAAAAATATAGATAATTGTACAAAACTTAATTGATTAATAATTTAATTAATTAACTAGCTCACCTCCATTATCTAATCCAAGGATCTGCACTTACATCAAATATGCCAATCAAATAATAATTTAATTGATTAAAAATATAAATAATCATACAAAACTCAATAAATTAAGATGATGCAACCCATACTCTCATACATGTCCAAAATCACTCGTGTATGCGTAAAGTAAGCTACTATTGCTCGGATTGAGAATTCATAAATAATTAAAAATATGAGAATATTAAATTCCATGAATTTACTCTCATAATAACATTCCAACCATGAATTTACTCTCATAATAACATTCCAGCCATGATGCACTGCTAATGCAATAATACTATGATTATAGTCATACAAGACATGGATGCAAAGGTCTCATCATAATCTATGTCCTTCTCCTGGGGCATAACCCTTTGCAACAAGCCTTACCTCTTATACTGGTCACACTGCCATCAACTTTACACTAAGGCTT
The DNA here is from genome assembly GCF_041138505.1 of Cibotium barometz. Lineage (NCBI taxonomy): Eukaryota > Viridiplantae > Streptophyta > Polypodiopsida > Cyatheales > Cibotiaceae > Cibotium > Cibotium barometz. The sequence goes on along the minus strand of NC_141055.1, from coordinate 37,530,207 downwards.
ATAAACCCCCTTCGTACCAACAATTGTTTTACCATAAGATAAATCTGTCAAATACCAAGTGCCATTTTTGAGGATTGAGCTACATGTCGTGCATTCAATGATCATTTTCATGTGCTTCCACTAGGAAACATATTTAACTTCATTGCATATACTAATAATGAGAGCATGATTCACAAAAAAAATAAGGTGCATGATGAGAACTCGCACGTGCCCTACTAGGCAAAGGAATAGCTAATTTGATACTCCATATTATTTGTACTAAAACCATTTTGGCCTACTCTTGGATGCCTGTATGGTTGATCTTTCCTTATCCACACTATATCATCCATGATTTTCTCATTAAAAGGCTGATCTATGGGTTGAAAATTGAGCTAATTTTTAGTTGGTATGGATTAATTTGTAGCACCTTGTTGAGCATTTATTTACTCCACATATAGCTGCTCAACATTGTATAAAAGTACGAGTATCAAATACGGCATTTGCTATTTTTTGTATAAAAGCATGAGCTGAAGTGAGTTCTAAACAAAGACAATATCTCTACTCTCTAAAATCCACCTTGTGGCTAGATGGTAGAGTCTATACCCTTTGCTTTTTGAGCTGTATCCCATAAAAATACAATTTACCACCTTAATATCATCATCCAGTTTATTACGTTGTTGTTGTCAAGCATAAGAGCATAAACAAGATAACCAAAACCATGCAAATGATCCATAGAGGACTTCCCTACCATTCTAAGCTTCATGAGAGGTAATTATTGATAATGCCTTAGTGGGACATCTAGTTCAGCACATAAGTGACAGACATAACTGGCTCCAACCAAAAAACATGAGGCAAATCTTAGCCTTAAAGCATGTAGCATGCCATCTCCATGAGAAATCTATTCTTCCTCTCGTCTACACCATTTTGTTTAGGTGTGTAAGGCACTGTGCATTGATCTTTTTATTCCTCTTTTATCCATATATACATGAAACTCCTTTAACATATATCCCCCCCTGTCGCGCCCGATCTCTACAAAGGGTACCAACTTTACATGTAGACACATTTTGAGCCATAGAAACAAAGTGGCTAGAGCATATAAAAACCTCTGACTTTGCTTTCAATGGATACACCTAGGTGTACCTAGAGTAGTCATCAATAAACGTCACAAAGAAGAGATTACCCCAATCGATGGTGTCCTCATAGGACCCCATACATCACTATGTATAAGTTGTAATTTCTGGATAGCCCTTACTATGATCCATCTTTTGAGAATAATGCCCATTACATACTTGCCCAAAATATAGCTCTCACATACATATTTCTAGCAGCCTCAAGCTTTAGCAACTTTGAAACCACCTCTTACCTCAAATCATAACAAAATACCAAATTCAAGTGATCAAAGCGGGCATGTCATAACTCCATGTCATTCATAATACATGTCGTAGTAAAACTGAACAAGCATTATGTGCAAATCTCTCATACTTGTCCAAGCTATAAATTCCATGGCTTAGAGTATTGAATACCATAGTGATGTCTCCATTACTCTGGTCATGAAATGTACATGTGTCCCATCAACAAATCTAACCACAAGATATGCTCAGCAATGGCAGAGAAGACTGACAAAGGAAGTTTAGCACAAATAAGACTTCTTAGAGAGTGATTGTCCCACCACTTGCAGTAGTGATGAGAACAACTTTACTAAGTTCTTTCTTTGGATATGAGGAGTTATTTACACATGTGAGTGTGCCTCCTTTGAGAAGCAGACCCAAGGAAGGAAAATAAATCACGCTAAGAAGTAATGTGCTTATTACTAGCACCACTACCAAAATACTAGACATCTGTCATTTAAATTCATACATCATGCCCAATGATTGGTGCTTTTGCTAGTATTTTGATAGTGGTGCTTCCTAGCACCACTATCAAAATACTAGACATCTTTCATTTACATGCATCCATCATGCCCAATGAATGGCCGTAATTGCAGTGCATAATGAATGCCCAATCATCATGTGCATAGTTCGTTGACTCCTTTTTGAAACTTGGTGTTGATGCAAAAGGCTTTGTCTTTACCTTTTTAACTAGCAAGTGAATTCCTTATCTCCCACGTGCATACTAGCTTGGTTTTTTTAGATAACCACAAGCATGAATGTAAGGGCATTAGGGTTACTCTTCATCATGAGCCAAAAAGTGGATGCAAAATCTTTGTATGAATCTACTACAGCTGTGAGAATAGTAGACATTGTCTAGATGTAGGTGCATTGGGGTTACCCCTTATGAGCAAAACACTGGGGACACAAAATCTTGGTATTAATCTACTATAGCTGTGACAAAAATTGACACCAATGATTTGTCTAGATATGCTACATCGACAATACATGCTAGCTTCTCCTTAAGATATTTAATCCTTGTAACTTATCCATTAAATCTCCCTTATTCATATGCTAGGACTCTAACTACTTTTGGTAAAGTGCAACAAGTGCAACCCAAGCTTGCTTAGTTTTACATAACCAAAAAATTATGAATAATGTTCCTTTACATGAAAATTGCCACCAATGCATGTGCCTATGTATCCCTACCATTCCACCTGACTTGTTCTGTTATGGGAGGTGTGTGGACACAGATGTCATAGTTACATTTGAACTAGCGTCATCATCCAAGGTACCTATACTATCCTATGCTCTCAAGATAGGGCATGTCTCAATGCTAAATGATGACATTTAAAAGCCCTTTGGGCAACCAATACATGATGTATCATATATGAACACAACAAGTAGTTGGTCTTGTTAAATTTATCCTTAATAAAAACCATTCCAAATACATCAATGCTTACCATTTTAGCCTTCAAATAACAAATTTGTGACACAAAATGCAAATATCCCAACTACCTGGTACTATCAATGTTTACTAAATACAACAGGCTGAGATGGTTGATGAGACAAAGGAAACCTGATTGCCCTGGCACACCAAATGATGCTGCTGCAGTGCAGAATACCCAAAATCAAACAAAGATAGTTTAAATTGAAACTCTCCTAATTGACTGGAAATCTTTACAGCATGTGAACGAGTCCCAAAACCCACTCAAAATGCAAAAAAAAAAAGTATTAACATAGTTAACATCTTACTATAGGGTAGTATACCTTCTCTATCTTAGAGGATAGCCCAATCTGAGATAACCAAAATAGAAGCTCAAGGAGAAGATGACAAGGGGGTGAGGGCCAAGAGAAGTTGCTTTGATACCAATTGTTGGAGTGGAGATCAAGGTAGCAACACACACATAGATGTAGCAAGCAAGGAGAGATAGATGGAAGCACAACACTAAAAGTAAATTGATAAGAATGAGTCAAGTACAAGCAAAATGACATGATAAGGTCACTTACACACTCATAGTGTATGTTGGGGGGGGGGGACCTCCTAAAGAGGGAAAAAGAGTCCTAGCCCATTATTGGCCGACGTCCACACATCACTACTATACATCACTATCATATCAATGGCTACATCGATTTCCTTCTACACAATGTACCCAGCCACTTGGTCCATATAGAGACCCGAGTCTTCTGAGATTTGGACGTTTCCTGCTTCGGTCTTCTTCTCTTTGGCTTATTTGATGTGGAAACTTATTCTTCTAAAGTGAATGAGTATAGGGACCCATAGTGCTTTCTTTGGACCTATCCTATTAGAAAAGTAAATTAATAAGTTAGCCTAATAAATTATAGGCTTGTAAGCAACTAAGCACCATTCTTGCTTTCTCTTGGTTCTCTTCAGTGTGATGAGGCTTTGGCTATATATATATGAGTGAGGATTTAGGACGCAGAAGGTCACACTTCACAAGTATTAGTTTCATATGCTGAAATGTTTGTTAGATTGATAGACTCAGAACTGTAGATGACTCTACCATAGTACTCACAACATGAAAATCTAGAGTTTTTTCACCATAGTGTAAAACAATTGTTTTATTTTTTTTAACAAGTCTTAAGTTAAATACTTTTATGTATAGGATTACTTGATGGTTTGTTCACGTCTTTACATGGTTTGTGCACTTCTTTGCAATGACATGAAAAACTAGGGTTAGTTTTTTCACAACATAAAAACCTTGAATTTTCATAGTGAAAAATTATAAACTTGTTTGTGATTTTTAACTCTATAATACATAGTGGAACATTATGAGATAACACTATGAGATAATCCTTTTCTTGTTGTCGCCACCATAAAGTCAAACTTCAAAAGTAGAAGCAACCGACATGTATCTGGTTGTGCAAAGCTTGTTTATATGTATAATAGAGCCTAATGGTCCACAAAGAAAAAAAACTTATGGCGATAATGACAATACTTCTTCACACAGCATAGACCATGACTAATTCTTCTTTCCATGGTTGTATAGTTTCTCTTTGCATAATTAAAATGTCTAATTTCTATTGTTTATTATTACTAACAGATTCTTTGGCAAAACAAACAGTGTAGTCCAACTTATATTTTCATGACGGTGTGCCGACACACAACCAATTACAAAGTTTGAAGCATTAATGTGAAGATTAAGTCCTAGTTAGGTAGTGTCAAGGTTGGTGCACTAGCTAGTGTATTCTTAAGTTTAAATCACATGCTTGTTGATATCCTTATGTCCATACATGGAAGATTTAGTCCCTAGTTAGGTGGTCTCAAGATTGTGCACTAGCTAGTGTATTCTTAAGTTCATCATATGCTTGTTGATGTTATTTTATCTATCCTTCATCATATGTCTATTGTTTATTGTCTTCTAGCAAAGTTTGATATCTTTATCATATGTCTATTATTTGTCCATCCTTCATCATATGTCTATTGTTTGATGTCTTCTCACAAATTTTGATGATAAAACAAGTATTCCCTTTGTGGTGTGCCAACACACACCCAATTATAAAGTTTAAAGTATCAATGTGTGTTCATGGAAGATTAAGCCCTAATTAAGTAGTCTCAAGGTTGGTGCCCAGTCTTTGACAAACATCACACTCACGAGAAAATTTCCAAGAATTTTTTAAGATCTTCTAGCTTGTAACAATGTGTGTTCATGGAAGATTAAGTCCTAGTTAAGTAGTCTCAAGGTTGGTGCCCAGTCTTTGACAAACATCACACTCACGAGAAAATTTCCAAGAATTTTTTAAGATCTTCTAGCTTGTAACTTCCAAAAAAATGGTCACCACTTATACCTTGATGGGCCTCCATTACTATTGTTTGTTACTCATGTGATTACACACACCGGTGAATAATTTGATCAATGCTCATTGTCTAGCAATCACCAAAAATGTTTTGCTGAGGGAGTGCTTATCTTTTCTAGTGATCTTAGTTGACTCCTTCCGAAAAACTACCTTCTGCCAAAAAAACAAGCATTTCATCATATCAATCTGAGGGAACATATATTTGAAATAGATCTGTATATCCAGTAACTGATTCGATATCCCATTTGTGGCTCCCAAGTCTCAATTTTGGACAAGAAATCTACCACTACATAATGGTTAACCGATGTGTGCCGAACAGTGAAATCAAATTCCTGCAATATCAAAATCCATCTTGCTAATTTTATAGTTAAATTTTTGGCTTATTCACCAAGAACAACAAGGCTTATTGACCTACATGAAAAGTGAATTTGTTGCCCACCGTAATTTCTTAACAGAATAAATCATCCCAAGAGCTTTCCTTTCTATAGTAGAATAATTTCTTTCCACTCTGGACAACATCCGGCTAGCAGAATACACTAGGAGAAACCATCCATCATTAGATTCTTGCATGAGCATAGTCCCCACTACCACGTCGGATGCATCAACGAACACATGGAGCAGTCTTGACTCATTCGGTGGTTGAATAATTGGGGCAATAGCTAACATAATCTGAAAGATTGCTGATAATGTATTGTCCAATCATACAGAACCTCTTTATTTGTAAGGAGATGCATGGGATGTGCCACATCTACGGCTAAGTATCTTAGAAATTGATTATGCCACTTGATTTGTCCCAAGAACCACCCTAATTCTTTAATATTGGGAGGTTCCCTCAAGGCTTAATTATTTCCACTTTTTTTTAAATCCACTGCAATTCCGCAACTACAGATCCTACATGCCCCATAAGGATTCCGCTGGCCACTATAAAGGTGATATTTAAGGTTAAGCAGAATGACATTTTTTGGACACAATGCCAGACATAGAAGATGCTCCATTATTTTGTTGAAAACACTAAAACCATCCAAGAATACTCGTATCATAAATATCTCTATTGCAAGATGCTTCACTAGAAGAGCATATTCCTTAAGATTAATATGATGTTAATAAAAATGAGGATCTATCCCTTCATATCTTTGTAACTCCAAGTAAACACATCCAGATATAATTTTTATAACTCATGGAGTTTCTTTTTAAATTCTAGATCTAGTTGATTACTGATCCGTACAATCTTTAGATCCTTCTCATATCCCAAATTCATGTCTTTCACATCATCTTTCTTAACTTAGCGTGGGTGTTCTTCATTTCCCTCTCATAGGCTTTCTTCGCTACCACTAGAGCCTTGATTTCTTCTGGCATGCCCGCTTCATCCAAGAGGCCAGGTTGTAGTATTGGCGATGTATGCAGATCGCTAGTTGGAGCAAACTAAGACATAATCTAGTCCACATCCACCTCAAATAATGAGACCAAATCTAGATTCTGAGTGAGAAATCGAACCTTCTTCATTCGGTTCCTAATTGTAATCGGATTCGTTGCTTATCTACCGAATAACATTGGGGAAGATCTAGAGATCCCCTCCTCCATCTTTAACACACAATAAATGCTACTGGGAAATCACATCCTACAATCTAGATATCTCTACTTCGGATTAGACCAAGAGGTTTCACTCTTCGTTGGGGTCAACCATTCTATTTTGAAATAAGACTAGCTCCAGCTCTCGATCCTTAGTTCCCAATTCCCTATGGGGTAGCATCCGAAATAATGTTCACTCCCGACCCGTCATCAAGGACCACCCCCTTAATGGTCTTACCATGCATTTGAATTGTTACATTTGGAATCGCCGCATCCTAACCCACGACTGGCTGCACATTGAACGTTGTACTTACCTCTTCCTCTTTTGTGTTCTTTTCCTTATCCAATTGTGGTTTGTATCCACAAGATCAACTATGTTTAGTAATAAGGCACCAAGCATAGAAACAACTGATCCAAGGTCATATTGAGCTTCATGTCTTTAAGATATTCCCACATATCATACTCAACATTTGGTTTATCATCACCCCCAGGCTTCACCTTCATTTCACTTTTCCTTATCAGGGTATCCTCCCCTATTTTGTTTTTCTTTGCTGGGGTATCCTCCCCATCTTTTTTGAAGCATCTCACTTCCATTTACTTCAGTGTTGCCGACTTTCCTTTCGGATGAACACCATCTAGTTTGATTTTATTCACACATCCGCACTCTCTGGCCTTCCATGACCTTACTGCTTCTCGAATCCTAGATCCGTCCATTACTAACCAAAACTGTTATGCCTTCTTTTGTCCTCCGAGCTTCTCCAAATTGGTGGCAAAATTACTTCTTGGCCCCTTTTCCTATATTTGTGGAGTCAGACCATCCATTGGACCATTCACAACCTCCTTTGCCTAAGAAGGAACCTGTTGATCATTCCAAAGCGCCCCTTGTGCTTCTTGCACTAACTTGGCAACGTGGTTCTCAACACATCGTTGTTCCGCCCAATCCACGGGCTTCTCCTTCATCCTTGGCACTTCCCAACTCCCTTCTTCCGTCACACAGACCCTTAAAACCGTGGTGGACTGTCTTCCACCGCCGGTAATAGCTTGATCTGGATCATATTAATTACCATGGCTTCGAGGGAGACCCCTCTGCCTGATTCTGTTGTAGCTCCAGTTTTGATGGTTCTCCCAAACCAGGCATTCCAACTTTCGGTGCCGCGAAATCTTACATTAACAACATTGAAAAGTTCCTCTAGGTATTCCCTCTAGTCTACCTCGCCCATATGTACGATATAGTGGTGGGCTGGTGCTAACTGGATTACTGGGAGTCACTTGTTGCACTTACATTGCTCGTTGTGCCAAATCTATTGCTCCATATGGACAATGAACCCGGCTAGTGTACTATAACAAGCCTCGGTAACATGAGTAGTGATTTGGCATACTGCACAGTATATGGTTAACTTACAGTCTTCCTTGGTATGACCTTGATTGGAGCACTTGGTATGCGAGACATCTGGTTCCAGTTCCTCCTGCCAATGAACTTTTCCAACATTGCCAATAGTCAATCTTCATTTGGCATGCCATATATTGGCGACATAGGTATCTAGATCCTCCTCCTTCTTTTCCAGTGAACTTTGGATACTTGATGGGCCATAAGAGTGGATTATCGGGGTAATGCTATAGCACCGAGGCCAAGAGGAACCCAAGATGTGACGTTTGTATCAAGACTAGCGAAAAGAAGGCCAAAAATTAACAGATTTTGCACCCAAAAAACCTCATCTAAGGTCATGATTGATTGTCAGCATCCTCATCAATGAAGGTGTCCCCCCACATCCTCTTCATAGGAGGCCAAGAGGAACCCAAGATGTGACATTTGTATCAAGACTAGCGAAAAGAAGACCAAAATCAACAGATTTCACACCCAAACAACCTCATTCAAGGTCTTGATTGACTGGCAGCATCCTCATCAGTGAAGGTATCCTCCCACATGTCCTCTTCATCCCTAGCTGGGCGATCGTCAGCCTCCCTTGGTGGACGGTCATCGTCAGCAAAACCAGCTCTGAGTCGAGCAAGCTCCAGACAACCTCCTTCATAACGTTGCCCGTGATCAGTCATGCCCTCCACCGCCTTTAGTGGTCATAACCTCGCTCGTTCCAAAGGGTTTCCACATTGTCAAGCTCCTACTTGGTACGCGGATCAAAAAAAAGGCATTCCACTCAACAACGGAAGAAAAGAACAGAAATCCTTATACCACATGGGTCGCAGAATGATGCCGACATGAAATTATTGATAATAACCCAATCCATTAGAAAAATGGATAGTATTGAATTCAATACGATCTCGATAATATCCCAATGACGCTAATTCAATAGCGAATAAGACAACCAGACAAGAATGCATACATGATAAAGCATAGGCGTCGACAAAGAGAACCTAAATGAAATTTAAGGGATATCAACGCGGACCACATTGCGGTGAAATAATTCAATGTTTCGAAGCTCTCAAAACCCTTTGACGATTGCACGCTTGGCTAGGAGAGGTAATCCCTCAACCAACCACAAGTCCATTATAACAAAACGACATTCTAAAGCAAATCTAAAAGAATCACAAGAGAATCGAACGCTACAAGATTGCCAAAAGTGTTGACAGATGACCAACACATAACGGTTTAACATGTTCATACATTACAATCAACTGATAACATAAACAGATATCAATATATTCCATACATTTACAAGATAAAAACTAATGGTATAACATATCTTTGTATTACTATAAAAGCTCTCTCTAACTGTTGTCGATCAATCGTAACATTATAAACTTACACTTTGCATTATATAATAATCGAAAAAGATACAAAACGACATACTATTTCAATATGTAAATTGATATCTAAATACGAAAATAATGAGTAACGTGACTAAGGTTTTACTACTGTATGGGTAATACTATAGATTAACAATGTACTCTTATCTCTATATGTTATGGTTGTAGATAAGAGAAGAGAGAAAAAAATCATACCATCCATCTATCTTGTGTGTTTGTCTCGTGTGTGTACTTGCAAGGAACTTAGCTTCTTCCTCTCCCCTGTTTTGCGTATCGTATCCTAAAACAAAGAGTGGTGAGATAGTTGTTATTCACCAAGCAAAGCCTCTTTACAACTGTATATCATCAATGGGAACTTCTAAATAGAGACCCATCCATATAGGAGCATGATTCAAGCGTCCTAGGGAATAATCAATCCATATACGACATGCTACTCGATGAGTGTGACCAACATTTGAACTGTACCAACGGTCCAATCTCACACGGCCTTTAATAAAGGCATTACAATGAAATGTGATAGCTTTTTTACCTGAACAAGTTTCTTTCCAAATATCCATTGCATTCAAATGGCATATTACATTTGTCCGCTATACCCTTTCAGTTGCAATCATATGTGAGTGACCACGGGTGTTGCCGTCACATAGTGGCGAAAGTCCCCACAAAAATGCATTTGCCAACCATGGATACTACGAGTACGAAAGCCTAGCTCTTTGGAGTAATGTTGAGGAAGCATAAACCGATGTAAATTCATGAACTTGCATTCAACATACATTGCACAATGATCAAACAACCATCTGGATCATTACAAGTCACTGTTGGTTGTAATGCATGTCTAGCCAATACACAAACTCCAAAAAAAACTATTCAAACCTCCATAATATATATCTTAGTCATGGACAAAACCAGTTTGCCCAACTAGAGCATGTTGATTATATTACTACAAGCATACTATATCTGATTTCATTATCTAGTCCCAAAACCAATCTCCATGTTCTTGGGTTATTCAACCCATGTGCATTATATGTCAATACATTTTATTGGCACATTCATTGTCACAAGAAAAGGAACAATTTCAAGTAAAAGCCATATCAATAATCAGCTTGCATGCTTTGCGATTTCATCATTCTACCTTTGGGCACTTCAACCCACAACATCCAGACATCAACATTCGGAAAGGTGGATGCTTTATTCTAAGACGTAGATGCACATGACTCTATCCAAGTGCGCGTGACTCCAATGGTCGTGGTCTGGCATTGATAACTTTTCTTAGATTCGGGGTCTGCCAACCCTTTACAAACAACACATTTTCTTAGATTCGGGGTCTGCCAACCCTTCACAAACAACACATTTTTCTCACATGCAATAGTGTGTTTCTGAGGTGCCTCAGACCATACTTGCAATTGAGGTTGTTGCAAAGTTTTGATTCTTGTCTGTACACCCATATTGGCAACAAGGTTTCATTTAGGCGCTTTGCCTAAGCTACTGGTTCGTTCACCATTTGAGCAGGAGGAATAAAATCACCCGGAGGCTGCAATGTGAGAGTGGGACATTACGAAGCCACGTGTCCAAACTTATGGCACCTGAAGCATGCATCTGCAAACACACCCCATTTCAAGTCAAAGCATTTTTCCCCATGTGTACAGCATCTATCTCCACAGCAATAGATGGAAGGGTGGGTTTAACGATTACAATTGCCCATCACACATGACACACACATACAATTTTGTATGTTCAAATGAAGCTTCGCTTCCTTTGAACGACTTAACGATCGGGATTATCAGCCCCAATTTAGTGCCAACCTTAGCATTCCCATGTAAAATTTTCCATTACATAGGTGAAAACCGTTGTGTCAACAAACACAACTATCAAAATAATTGGAGTCTTTCTTAAAGTTGCTCTCTAATCAGATTACCTCCTTAAAGGATTGCCTCAAAATTGTGTGCTCCATAGAAAAAAGGTTTCTGATAAAGCTATGTGTTAGATCGTCTCAAGTACATAAGAACACTAATGCCAGCTATTACTGCAGCTCCTGTTACAGCAGCAGTATATGCAGACGAACCCCACCCCGTCTGTTTGCTGATATCGATTTCAAGGTAAGTATCTCTGGACTTCATAGCTTTGCGGTATTGTGAAGGTAAACTCCTCTCTATCGATGGAAGAAAATCCAAATGCAACCTCAAGCCCTGCATACACTCAGCATTACCAGAAAAATTATTCAAAGTTCAGATGAAAAATTATGCTGCAATTTGAATACACATTCATAAACAAAAAACACATTCAACAACGAGGTTGAGCATGCATACCTACACTAGCATGTATGCAAAGAGAATCACATCAACCAGCACAGGCTGAGTATGGCTGCGAGTATATGCATACATGCAAGCACGTGCTCCCTTAAATAGGTATGTGCAGGTGTGCACACGGTTATTCAAAAGGTTAAATCTCCCCATCCCCTTTTGGGTCTTTATGCCTCCAGCATCCACTCGAACAAATCAAAACTATCTCACTGGAGTGATTTAGAAAATGTCCATGGAAATCTCAAGTTTTTTTTGTTTTTTGAGCCGGGGTCAGGGGCAGCCGGAGCCATCCCTGGACTCGAACAGAGAAATGCTTTTGTCGTTAACTTTGCCGAAAGCGGTTTTGTTACTCCCTTAAAACATGAAACATGAGAGAGAGGGAGAGAGAGAGAGAGAGAGAGAGAGAGATATTAAGCGTCTACTAAAGACCCAATGGGCCTGTGAGACCAAAGTGATACAATAATGTCCATGGCATATCTCATCATGGAGAGAGAGAGAGAGAGAGAGAGGGGGGGGGGGGTGGGGATAAATAAAAGCCGGCCCGTTTCGCTACTACCGATTGCCGAGCAAAAGAGCTTCAGTGAGTTACTCGCACGATCAAGTCTCTCATGTCGGATTTAGATGTGCAGCTCTCTGGCACACTTGTGGAGCTGCTTGCAACAAGAGGGACTCTTCTAAGCTTTCTGTACAGCGATTCCGACCTCAGCAAGGGTTTGCAGCTGCTGAATTAGGGTTTGCAGGTGCTGAATTAGGGTTTTCAGGTGCTGAATTAGGGTTTGAGAGAACGGTTTTCTTTGCTTTTGTACATGGATTTGGATGACCCGGCTGCTGCTGTTGGTGGCATGGCTGCCAATAGCCTTAACATGGATCTTATTGAGGAGATGATCGAGAAGGATGTGGGTTATGCTTCAGATGCCTCGGAGCAACAAAAACGTCAAAGGCTTGATGTTGAAGCAAGCTACACTCCGATGAATGTTGGAGAGAATGCAGAGGAAAGTTCTCAGGTACCTTCTCCGGTGTTTGCACGTTTGTTGCAGATCACTGGTGAGCTTCTGCAAGAATATGTGAAGGCAAATAGCGTGCAAATGGCTGCAGTAGATAATGGTGGTGTGGTTGATGTATGCATGGAGACTCCATTGTTGCTACAACAGCTAGCAGATTTTCATGATCGTGTTGCTATCTTCTTCTTTACTGGGCGTATTCCGTTGTTGCCTCGTCTTAGAGCATGGTTGGGCCACTTGGTGTCGCTTGAGGCACTTGAGGAGATTTATGATGGTCCGAGAGGCTTTTATGAAATACTTTTTCGCACTTTGGAAGCCCGTAGGGCAGTCTTGGAGCAAGTGCCACTCTTTTTGAATGGGCAGTTGGTTCATGTGGTTCCGTGGAAGCCTATGGCAGAGTACCAAGATATGTTGCGCCAGGCTTGCCCAGTTTGGGTTGAAGTGAAACAATTCCCACCAATGTTTTGGTGTGTTTTACCAGGTCTCATGCGAGGTATCGGTGATGTCTTGGTGGTGCCTCGAATGACATCTAGAAACCGAAATCGTCTATGCAGTTGTGGGATACTGGGGGACCTAGGCCAACACATTTGCGTGTCAATATGGCTGGGCTGCAACCTTTAATGCATGACTTGAGGTGGGATACATTTGCTGGCCACTGTTTCAAATGTGGTGAGATGGGCCACTTTGTCTCCGAATGTCCTAAGAAAGAACAAGTTGTTGCTACCAAGGATATCGTTGATGGGCAGTTGCACGTGGAAGATGAGCATGATGCTCCTTTACATGATGCCCAGCACATGGATGTACATGTGGATGTTCAGAATGAGGTTGAGCAGCCATGGGTGGAAGTACATGGTAAAAAGACACGATTTGTTGCCCCGTGGGGGGATTTCTCAGATGCTCTTTGGCGGGGGCCTTTGCGTACTCATCAGGGATCCTTACATACATATGCTGGTCGCCCTTTGGGTTCAGGTGCCCAACAACAGACCAGGATTGAGAGGCCGGGAGGCCAACTTTCTCAAGGTACAGGGTACAGGGTACAGGGGCTCTTGGGGTGGATAGAGTAGAACGCTATCCTATTAGAAGTCGCCTAACAAAAGAAGCACAACAACAATTGCCTCTTGTGTTTGGTTCGAAGGGTGAGGTCATCTCGCCATGGGATGGTCATTACCCTTTGGCACGTGCTCGGGAACTCCAAGGGCAGTCTGAGATCACAAATACAATGTCTAAAAATGCAATGCTTCAAAAGGTTCGTGATTTGGCAAATTGTCCTGGGCCTAGTACACGGCCTTGTTGATTCCTTTTTTGGGAAGGCTTATGAAAATTGTACAATGGAATGTAAAGGGTATTTCTTCGCGCCAAAAGTAGTTCAGGCTTTGGCGTACAACTTTTGTCATGGTTGGGATGTTTTGTGTGCAGTTGAACATAAGCAGCATAAGTTGGGTGGCAAAGCCTATGTATATAAGGGGTTTCATGTTTTCTACAGCGGACGTCTTGCTTCACATGCTTCGCAATCAGGTGTTATGTTTGCTATTCGTTCGCAGTTTCAGCCTTCTCTTGTGATTCAAGATGTTCATGGAAGATTTCTAGTGATACAGACTGTTTGGGATGATACGCCTTTATGGTTGTTAGGGGTGTATGCTCCAAATAATGCTCGTGCACGCCGTTTGCTGTGGAATGACTTGTGTGCTCTTTCAATCTCTCATCCTGGCTTTGTGCTGGGAGACTTTAATATGTGTGTCTCTAGGGAGCAAGCCACGTCGCCTCATTCTGTAATGGATGGCCCGAAGAGACTGGCGTGGGAAGCTTTTGCAGCAAGGTCGCTAAAACAAGACATGTGGTCTTGGTTGCATCCAGATGAAAGGGGTTACACTTATGCCTCACAACAGTTTCGGGGCACTTATGCTAGATTGGATAGGATGTATATTTTACATCAAGATCTCTTTTTGCTAGAGGTTCTTACTATGATGGTTGATCAGCAACAGGTTTTGTCGGATCATTGGCCGCTTGTGTTTGAAATGGTCTATCATCCTGTGGATGCATATAAAGGCTTGTTGGGACGCTTGCCTTTGCGCTTAAATCACACTTTTTTGGAGCATGAAGTTTTTGATGTTTATATGCGTCAGTTGATACGACATTTCTCCACAAGAGTGTCCATGGCTGATTATCATGCTTGACCAGTGTTCCTTACCAACACTCGGCAATTAGCGCAGCATTATGGTCTTGCTAATGCCTCTATACAAAAACAGCATGTGGCTCTTCTTGAGTCGCTTTTAAAGGGATTCCAGGCGTTCATGTTTACTGACTCTATGGATGCTGAAGTTGTGGATGCCATAGAATGGCTGAAAAAGGAGCTATCTAGGGTGCAAGAAGCACAATATGTTCGCTTTAAACTACTTGCACGTCTTGATGCTTTGCAGGATGCTAACTGTCAATCTCATCGCTTCTATGATAAGTTGCATCAAAAACATATGCGTGAGAATATTGTTAGGCTGATGGATGCCCAAGGCAACCTTGTTACTCAACCTTCTGAGGTTATTCAGCATTGCATCAGGTTTTATGAAGATTTGCTTGCCCCTCGAGAGGATGTCTCGCCGGCTGTCCTGGCTGCAAGGGAGTCATTGTTTGCTGAAGTACGATATCAAGTTGACCCTGATGTGGCGGTTCAGCTTGATGCTCCTGTTACTCAAGGGGAAGTGGAAGCTGTTCTCTCCAAACTTCCCATGGGAAAGAGCCCTGGTTGGGATGGTTTGACAAATGAGTTTTTCCGAAAATATGCTGATCAGCTTGCAGAGCCTTTGACGCTTATTTGTCAAAGGGTTTGGGACGAGGGATATATGCCTGCCGACTGGAAGTTGGGCATACTTCATTTGTTGCCCAAAGTCCCTTCGCCTACTTCTTTGGCTCAATGGCGCCCGATCTCACTTATGGGTATTATGTATAAAATCTTTACAAAGATTTTTGCCAATCGCTTGCAGAAGGTGCTTCCTAATCTTATTCATCCATATCAATATGGATTTGTGCATGGCAAGAATATTTTGCATAATATTCTTTATGTTCAAATTGGAGTGGATTATGCCAAGGCAAAGAAGCAAGAGATTGTGATGGTGCAGTTGGATCTTGAAAAAGCTTTTGATCATGTCAGCTGGTCTTTCCTTTCTCAGTTAATGAGACAGCCATGGGTTTTGGTCCCAAAATGGCTAATTTGGTGCATTTACTTAGCTCTGGCTCTATCACGCGGATTATGCTCAATGGAGGACTTTCGGATGGTATTTCTCTCACCCATTCTCTCCGACAGGGCTGTCCTCTTAGCCCTCTTTTCTTTGCCATTGCCACTCATCCTATGTTATCTCGCCTAGATGCTATGGCATCGCATGGTGAAGTGGTTGGTCTGCATCTCCCTCATGGCAAGTAATTGGTTGCTCAAGCCCTTGCGGATGACACTTTTATGTTTCTCAGGGCCGAAAAAGTCAATATAGATCGAGCAATGGAAGCTTGGAATAATTTTGCATTGGCTTCTGGGCTGAAAATAAATTCAACAAAATCAGCCCTCATTGTATGCACGGAATTTGATCTTGAGGCATTAGGGTGGCAAGGCCGTGTGGTGCATAAAGGAAACATTGTTCGTCATCTTGGGTATTCGGTGGGTGTGGATGTGGACCCCCAAGCGCTTCTTGCTTGGATTTCTGCTCGGATCTCAGATAAATTTGTGTATTGGAAAGCTCAAGGGTGGCCTATGCACGTGAGGGTTAAGGTAGCTCAGGTTATTATGCTTAGCATGATTTCCTAATTTTTGCCTTTGCTACCTTGGACGCACAAATCTCTTCTCCGTTTGGTTGCTCCCATTCGGTTTATGCTGTGGAAGAGGCAAGGAAATATTATGGGTCAAACATGGATAGCTTGGAATCACATTACGACGCCCAAAAGAATGGGTGGGGCTGCTTTACTGGATGTCCGCTTGCATATGGTGGCGCGTAGATGGGCGCTTTTTCAGGATATGTGTTTGCAGGAGCAGCCTTGGGTATTCATGGCTCGTGACTTGATTGAGTTGGAGGGATTGTCACATGGACGGACACGTGTGCAGGCTTCATGGTGGGACATTGTGAATGCGGCTCATCCTGTCCGTGTTCGCTCATCTCACATTTTATCGCATATTCTCCTTTCTTGGCATGAAGTTCTACTATTGGCTCGGTGGGATCCTGGTCATGAAAGACTACTTTTGAACTCATTGCAGTTCGAAACATTTGTGGAGTCCCGTGTCAGACAGAGATGCTTCACGCATACGACTCAACCGCATGGTCAGGTTAGGCTTGGTTAGAATCCGAGATGCTGTGATACCTGGTCGTGATAGGCCATATTCGTTTCATCGTATTCGGCAACACTTTAGGGTTCCTCGGACATTTCAGCCACTATGGGTTGACATCATGCATGCAGTTGAACCTTTTACTCCATTGCCTCGGCCATCTGCAGATCAACCTTGGCTTGATTGGGCACTATGTAAATCTGGTGACTTGATATCACTTTCAGCTAACCAAGTCTATCATAAGCTCGTATCAGAGAAAGATTGGGTTTCAGCCAAGGCCAATAAGGTGTGGGGATTGCACAAGTCTAAATCATGGTGGCAGAAAACTCTTATGCGTGGTTGGCAGTCTAAACTCCCTTACCAAGGTAAGGTTTTCATTTGGAGGATGTTGGTGGGAGGGTTACCTACATGGGATCAGCTCAGCCGTCGTAAAATTCCATTGGCCTCTTGCTTCTTCTACACGACATGCACTGAAACAATTATGCATCTGTTCATGAGTTGTCCAGTGGCCCGTCAGATTTGGTCTTTTGTCTCTCGCGTTTGGGAGGCAGTAGAGAGGTCTACTGTTTCGGCTCATCAGTGGATATTTGGGATTTGTCCTCAAGTCATTACTTCGGACAGTCACCTTGTGATATTCCATTTCCTTAGATGGACAGGACTTTGGCATATTTGGACTACACGGAATGGGTTCATCTTTGATTCCTTGTCTGGAATAGATGGACACGTTCTACGTATCCGCGGTTTGCTGCTTTGGCAGTTTTCTTCTCTTCTCTCCGCTCAGCTACTACTGGATGCAGATGTTATTTCGTTATGGTCTACGGCGGCTCGGCTGGCTAATCTTTGATGCTTTTATCTGGGATGCTTGTTTGGCTAGGAGGCTTTCTTATTAGTGTACAGGTTTGCATGGTCATGATCCTTTAGAGGATCTTTTGTGGGGGTTTTTTTGGGGCCATAGGTTCTGTGTGAGCCATGTGGCTGATGTACATTTTTACATATAATAAAAGAGAGGGGGGTGGGGGGGGTTACTAACCTTCCAGCCTAACAACCTTGCATGACTCACTGCAACAGCGAGATCGCTGTTTGTTGCAAGAACTATGCGATCCCCTTCTTCATCTTCATACTGAAAAAAGCTAAAGAATCAGGTGAGGATCCACTAAAGAAACTTTGGGTATCAAAAAGCTATAAGCATTGACTTGAGAGTAATGATACCGTGATGTGAGGAAGCTGACTACCATCTGTACCCACTCGTTGCACAATTGCAGACATAAGCTCCGCCAAGCTTTCCGTTCCTGCTCATTTTTTTACAAATTCAAATATTTGTAGAAAGGAATCACAATTTAACCCAAAAAAAATACACCGACGACGATAAGTTCAGGTTATTTCCCAAACTTAACAAAAACAAAAGTGCATTTTTAATCCATGACAGCTCACAAAGTATCAAATCATCAACTCCATCCTGCATAGCATAGACATCCTCACTCACTTCATCAAGGTTTGTACATAAAGATATGTCAGCTTCAGTAAACAAATCTTCATAAATAAACCACATACTCAGCTTCAGTAAACAAATCTTCATAAATAAACCACATACTGAGTTTCTATAACTTTTTTTCCCCCCGAAAAAGACATGCTTCTATTAGTTGAAAAATACCTGCCTAAAAGGCAGAATACGAACACTGCTACAGCAGTAAAAGAAACACAGGCCTACTCTGAACTTCTCCACAAGGAAGAGCAGGCTTCCCGCAGGCCCCGTTGGTATTGTGACCACTTTGTGCCATAACGCCTTCAGCCAGGAAGATCAAGCCGCCTCAGGTGGGTAGTATCATCTTGCAACTAAATAAGGATCTTCTCAAGGGGGGAGGGACAGGCTCAGCCAGAATGAAGGCTAGGACAACCAAGCGAGTGCATGCACACACGTGGTAGTTGGTCGGGCACTTGAGTTATGTAAGTTTAAGGAGAATCAATGAGATTTTCTCGATGTGCCTGCATGTACATGCATGCATGCACCTATCGGATGATCTTGAATATAATCCCCTGTTTTTTTATTGCCCTTCCCCTATATCTGTTTGAGCCTACCCAAGGTCTTTCCAGCTGATTTAATTTTTGTTAGGTACCTCATTCTTGAATTGTCCATCCTAGCAACCAAAGCATGAGGGGAAAGAAGAGCCATTTGTGTTATCATGGCACCATTTCTTTCTTATCTTTCAACTAAATTGCCAAAACACCTCTAGCAGAAAAAATATGCATGATAAGTGGGTCCATGCTCCTGCAAAGTAACACATACATAGCCCCCCAACCAACCCCCTTTTGGGCAGCGGAGTGCCATATACACTTGGACAAGGCTTGCCAGACATCATTGAGATTATTTCAACCTACCACTGTGAAAACGGTGAACTCGACCCTTGGAATCCTCCAACTTGAAGGCAAAAGAACCTGTTGATGGGTACTTTATTTGATCCGATCCGAAATTATCTGCAGAAGACCGTGTGATGGAGATGTCACTGTTCAAATAATCGCCCTTACTTCATTAGTACGTTCTCTCAGTTTTTGCCAACTACGTATACAAAATCTCCGCCACAATGTACCCATCCATACCTATGACTATCGTCATCATCTTCAGGAGGTTCTAATAAAAGAGCTGAATCCCAAAACTTCTGCAACAGAGTGCTAGTCATATCTGCACTCCCTCCAGTGTCGCCGACCTGTATAAATGGGCAAGAGCTGATTTGTCTCAAAAGAAGGCCTCAGTTACAATGGGCCGCTGCCTCATCATTACACACGCACACCCACAGGCAACACTGAAAAGCATACAATTGCAACTGCCGCATGTGTAAGGTGTAGCACATCCAGACAGGCGACGATGTAATTTTCTGTAACAGACACAGAATGAAGTCAAGTTTCAGAAGCTTTCATACTGGCACGAAGGCCTAGATCCATGCCAATGGATTCAAGTTACTTATTACCTCGATCTACCACTGGCAAATGAAGAAACTTTCCATCATGCATTGTATGAAGCGCATCCACAATGGTCGTATCAATTGTAGCACATTCCGGATTGGGTGTCATGACCTGCACAACACCAAAATGTGTACCAGAAGGTCTTAAAATGACTGGCGCCGTGGTTTACTGCATTAAAATAATGGCACAACATTGAAGATGCAAGCTCATTGAAAAGAAGGAACCAAAAGCACCTGTTCAACAGCTGTTGAATCAGGCGGAAGGTTTTTACGAACCACTCGCATCAAGATATCTTTAGACCTACAGGTAAAAAATAGCAAAAATAAGATGACAAACTGCCCATCAAAGTCATATGCTTTTTAAAGTGCACCCAAAAATTTTACATGAACTTGAAAGAAATGCAAAAAAAAAACACTCAAGGATACTGACGTGAGAATCCCCTGAGGCTTATTGTTCATTGTGATGATTGCTGCATTGACCCGAAGATCCCGCATCTTTTTTGCAGCCATGTAAACAGTGTCGGACGGTGACACGGTTGCCACTCTAGCACCCAAAACTGCATCAAATTCAGCATCCAAAATGCAAGAAATAACAACAAATAGTCCCACCTCTGAAGTGCTCTATCTCACTCTATGCTGCCCAAGGCAGGCCGGGAGTGCAAAGACTTCAATGGGTGGCCACTAGTGCAGCATGGTGGTGAAATTGGTCAAGGATAACATGGTGGTGGGATTGGTGAACCAGAAAGAATAACATGTTGAAATGAATACACTAACTTGGAGCTTTCTTGAATTATTGATCCTAGAGAAGGCCGGAACATTTTTTCACGCAGCGCATCCACCAAGTTTGATGACGCTGAAGTAAACCACATGCGCATTCTCAATCAACACATCACCTCACTAAAATACATTTATGGCATTTCCCAATTATGAAAATTCTCTGGATGTACCCGAATCTGTGTTGCCCCACTGACGTTCCACACCTTCAACAGCAGCAGCGATGGCATTCCCCTTCTCTGCTGCCTTTTCCATCCTAGCAATAGCATCATAAAGGCACCTTGTGATGTCCAGCAGGGCTATAACCTCCCCATTCTCTACCACAGGAAGATGTCGGAATTTTCCTGTAGTAAACAAAGTGGCAAGAGTTAGCAGCAAGGCAACACAAGAAGACTTAACCGTCCACGGGTGCTTGCTGCTGAAGAAATTTAACAGAAACGGGTCAAAAACTTTATTTTTAACATATTTTATATATACATACATACATGTATATGTTAATATGTTTTGGAGAGAGAGAGAGAGAGAGAGAGAGAGGCATTTACTTACCTTGAACCATCTTTTGCAAGGCTTCCACCGCTAATGTATCGCTCATAACAAACACCGGATTCCTCGTCATGACCTTTGACACGGGTGTTTCTTCAGGTTTCAGACCCTCAGCTATCACCCTGGTCGTCACATCCTAAATTCACAGCAGGCACACAGCACATGTCACTGAAGAGACAAAAAAAACTCGGGCATTCGAAATCCTGAAAACAAAAACGGAACTCTAATAAGCACCTTGTCAGTTATGATTCCACACAACAATGCACTCGAGTCTGTAAGGAGTGCAGCATCCACCCTTCGAGTCACCATACGCCGGCATGCATCTAGCACCGTTGTGCCATCTGGTATTGTCAAAGCCTTTGAGAGCCTCAACTTTTTTACGGTGCGCTCTCCTGTTGATCCTGACCTGTCAAATAAATGCTGCAATTTTAGAAACAGTACATGCAGGATGTTTCGTGCAGCAACCCTTAAAATAAGCAACTAGACACATTGCTTTAACAAGAGGGTCATGCAGTTGCTTATGAAAGCCGTTGATTGCATGATGCCGAGATCCATATGGACATTTATGAAAAAGAGCTCTTGGTTGTAATTCATGCCTTAAAGATATGGAAGCATTATCTTCTTGGGGCTAAATTTGTAGTTAAGACAGATCATCAAAGCTTGAGGTATTTTTTATCTCAAACTAAGCTCTCGGAGAAGCAAATGAGGATGTCAAACTTTCTTTCCATGTTTCATTTTCAGATTGTACATACTCCGGGAAAGAAGAATTTGGTGGCAGATGCTTTGTCGAGGAAGCCTTATATAGCTGCAATTTCAGTGGCCTCTCATGGAGACTTATCTGCCATGCGTGATCTTTATCATTTGGATGCTGATTTTTCCCATCTATGGACTGATTTGATGGCTGGTCACTCGCATGCCTCTTATGTGATCAAAGAGGGTTATCTTATGAAGGTAACTGCTTCTGCTTATGTGTGGTGAAGGATATGCATCCAAAGGTTATGG
The DNA here is from genome assembly GCF_041138505.1 of Cibotium barometz. Taxonomy (NCBI): domain Eukaryota; kingdom Viridiplantae; phylum Streptophyta; class Polypodiopsida; order Cyatheales; family Cibotiaceae; genus Cibotium; species Cibotium barometz. The sequence goes on along the minus strand of NC_141055.1, from coordinate 37,507,836 downwards.
AGGAATGTCACGCTCCACCTTATGCTGGTCATAGAGGTATTTTACCTACGACACGCATGATCGAAAGACATTTCTTTTGGCCAAGCATGCGTAAAGACATTGAGGCATATGTACGCGCATGTATTACTTGCCAAAAGGTGAAATTTGATAGGCAAAAGCCTCTAGGTTTGCTTCAGCCATTGCCTATTCCCTCACAGCCATGCACGATGATCTTCATTCGTCTGAGACGATTGTCACCCGGTGATCGCTCAGGCTTCCTTCGGGGAAGCCTTTCCGATACACTATGCGTAAGAATCGTCGTAAGAATCGAACATGAGAATTTCTTCTCATACGGCTCGCGTAACATTACGAGAGGGTTAAGAACAGCGAGTGGCGGACGGGTGAGTAACGCGTAAGAACCTGCCCTTGGAGGGGGACAACAGCTGGAAACTGGTACTTCATGGATGACGTCCGGGTACTGAAGTAGGTATAGATGGTACTCTCTTATCTTTAGCAATCTCGACCATGTCTTCAATTCCCTTTCGCGCTTCGGCAGATTCTTTTGCAAACCCCATGTCCAATATCGAAAGGTCCCCTCAATGCTCTAACGCCCGCACCGGATATGGACCGAACTGTCTCACGACGTTCTGAACCCAGCTCACGTACCGCTTTAATGGGCGAACAGCCCAACTACCTCCACTTAGCTTCACCCAAGCTTCATCTTGGTCAATGGCCCTTCCCGAGATTGAGTGATGATCTTTTGACGTATCCCTTGTCTCTCTCCTCAGACCAGGCCGAATAATTTATGAACTAAGTGGAGTATCAGAACTCAAATGGAATGTGAATCATCGCGTGAAAGCATTACTATGGACTTCATTATGGGTTTGCCTAGATCCAAGCATGGGAATGATGCTATTTGGACCATTGTGGACAGATTTAGCAAGCAAGCTCACTTCTTGCCCGTCAAGAAAACCATTAAAGTTGATCATATGGTGAAGCTTTTTCTTGCTCACATCTTCAAGCATCATGGTATGCCTAAGTCCATTGTTGGGGATAGACATCCCAGGACTACGAGCCTCTTTTAAAGGGCTTTATATGATAACATGGGCACTAAGCTTGAGTTCTCATCTGCATATCACCCCCAAACAGATGGTCGAAGTGAGGCTGCAAATTCTGCTGTATTGGATTTGTTGAAGTGTTATGTGGCATATCAAAAGAGTGCTTGGGAGAAGCATCTTCCACTTGTAGAGTTTGCTTACAATAACACAGTACATGCCTCCACGGGAAAGGCCCCGTTTGAGATTATTTATGGCAGAGTGGTCTTGCCACCTATCCTTCGTACAAAGGATGAGATTTTTGTAGCCGATGAGTATGTGCGTGGCTTGGATGAAGTCTTTGCTCAGGTGCGGACAGCCATTGCAAGGTCAAGAGGGCTACTGACAAGCATAGAAGGGACATGCAAGTCAAGGAAGGTGATTGGGTATTGCTGAAATTTGAGAAAGCTAGGCTTCAGAAGAGGCCAAGATGAGAGGGATCATATCCAAAGTTTTCTACCCGATATTATGGACCCTTCAAAGTGGTTGACAAGATCAAGGAAGTGTCCTACAGGCTTGCTTTACCCAGTCATGGGAAGATTCACAATGCTTTTCACATGAGTCTTTTGCGGAAGTATGTGGGGCCAAATCCAAAAGAGCCTGTCACTCACAGAAGACCCGCCCAAGATTGATGAGCTTGAGGAGATCCTCCAGCCAAAGCAGATTGTATTTCACAAGGAAAGAGAGTTACGACATGGGAAGCTTTCCACGAGATACCTTGTGAAATTTAAAAATTATTTGCCCATTGATACAAAGTGGGTAGACGAGGATTATTTTGCTGACTACCCTCAGCTTTTGCAGGCATATCTTGAGGCTTTTCAGTTGAGGACAACTGTTTAGAAGCCCGGGGGGGGTGTCACCATTTGGTCCATCTCCATTTCTGGACCCACTTCTATGGAATTGTCACTCCATAGAGCGGCGAGATTTGTGCCATGTTCACATGGAGCCAGGCCGGTGTCCCACATGAAAGAGCCAGTCTTTTGGTGTCACATGGATGGGAGCCAAATTCGTGCCACCCATGTGTGACCGTGGTATGTTTGGAAACATGGGGGGATCAGTAGTAGGAATATATGGTATGCCAGGTGTGGGAACTGGCAATGTTGACCCTATGATGGGCATGAATGCTGGGGGTAGCAATCTTGTGAAGCCACTTCCATTTCGTCGCAGCAAGTGTGCTTATTTCTGAGCATTGAAGTTACCGATCTTCCCCGAAGCTTCCGCATGTTACAGTGGTATCAGAGCCTACGTCAAGTGTAAAGATTCAGCAAGAAACCAGAATTTTTTATTCGCTCATGTGGTTGGTTTTCAGACTCCGGTGGACCACCCCTTTCGGAGTGACTATTGTCCCTCGAAGGACGGTTGGTTTTCAGCCTCCGGAAGTCTCCTGCACACATAGTGGATGGTCAGATTGCGCTCCAGAAAGGAGGTGAATTTCCCTGCTATGGAGAGCTTCGACGACGAGAGAGACTAACAACCTTGGGATGCAAGACCGACACCAGCGGCTTCCTCAAATCATTTTTCCAAGAAAATGAATTTCAATAAGTATAATGGTAAACTCGACCCCACAACTCTTTATTCATGGTTGCATCAATTTGAAGCTTACTTTTCCGCAGTTAGAAAGAATGATACTGACAAGGTGATCTTAGCCAGTTGGTACTTGGAAGGTGAGGCCATTCCTTGGTGGACCCAGTGGGCTCATGCCCACACCAGATTAGGTATGGCAGCTTATGTTTGGGACAAGTTTGTAGCGACCTTAAGCAGCGGTTTCTACCGCCCCATTACCTTGAGCGACTCGAAGACAAGTTTAGGGGAGCGCGTCAGAACGCGCAACTAGTCCTTCAGTTTGCCTACATAATTTCGAACTTATGTTTGCAATTAGGCTTATCGGATATGGACAAGAAGGGGAAATTCCTGTTTGGCCTGGACACGCAAATCCAATGGGAGGTGAGGCCAACCTCCTTCGAAGACGCACTCTCGCTTGCGCAGAGTGCTGAAATGAAGCACAACGATGGCAAGCCCAAGACTTCCCAGCCGGCTACTCCCAAGGTTACCACCTCAGGGGAAAAAGGCCATAATCAAACGGGGTCTTTTCCCTAGGACAAAGCACGAGAGCCTCTAGCTCCAAGAACTCAACCAATGCGCCGCCCAATCTTACTCCAAACCAGAAAGCAGAGGCAGGTAAGACTGGTGGCAAATTGAGTGCTGAGGAGATTGCTCAGTACAAGGAGGGTAGGTGTTTCTTTTGTCATACAAAAGGACACACTTCTCGGGAGTGTCCTAAGAAGACTACCGCTCCAAAGACTGCCGCTTCAGCCTCCATGGCTTCCGTGGTGAGCGCAGCTCCCACACAAACCCCAGTGGCTGTCCCTAGTTCTTCGAATCCCAATGCTTCATTTGAAGGAATCATTAGCCGGGAGCTCGAAGATTAGCAGGACGCCCATGACCAGGAGTATGAGCGCAACGAATTGCTCAAGACCTTTGGCTACATAGGTGGCTAGAGAGTCGTCGTCTTGTTTGACAGCAGTAGCATGGAGGACGTGATCACGGAATAGACCGCTCGACGTGCCCGTTTCGTCCTGACTTTGGTGGACAAGCAAGTTGAGGGTTTTAGCACAAGCATGATAACAAGCGTCAAGTATGAAGCTCTAGGTGCTAAATTAGTTATTCAGGACAGAGTTTGTGCGTGATTTTATGGTTTCCCCTCTTGTAGGAGCAGACATAATATTGGACATTAAGTGGTTTCACAAGTTCCTTCCTGATGTCAAGTGGGACAAGCACACTTTCCAGATTAGTCGGAATGTGTCAAATGCCCCAGTGTCCATTAAGTGTGAGCCAGGAATTCCGAACTTTTCGCTCATAAGCCACTTGCAGGCTAAACCAGCAATCAAGAAAGGTGCACATTGTGCGATGATATACATCCAGACTGCCCAGACGGTGGCCAGTGCTTCCAAGAAGTATTTGGCTCTCCATCAAAAGTTCCAAGTCGCGACAATCTCCCTCCCCAGCTCCCCCTGTCCAGACCGGAGGACCATAAGATCGATCTCCTCCCAGGCTCGAAACCCCCAAGCAAATTTCCATATCGCCTTTCCAAGGCAATGGAATCAGAGTTGGACCGCCACCTCCAAGAATTGTTGCAATCTGGCTTCATCCGTCCCAGCGTGTCGCCATTTGCAACATCGATCCTGTTTGTCAAGAAAAAAGATGCGTCTTCTCGTATGTGTGTCGATTATCGTGCACTCGATAAGCTGACTATCAAGAGTAGATTCCCGATGCCTCAAATAGATTATATTCTCGAGAGGCTGAATGGAGCTAAGGTGTTCTCGAAACTCGATTTAAAGAGTGGATACCACTAGGTGAGGATTGTGGAGGGGGACATCCCCAAGACAGCCTTCCGTACGGAACAGGCCCACTATGAATTTGGGGTCATGCCTTTTGGCTTGACGAATGCCCCAGCCACATTCAACCGCATGATGATGCGTGTGTTTCGAAAATTGATTGGAAAGTGTGTGTTCATATTTTTGGACGACATACTAGTATTTTCAGCTACGGTTGAGCAGCATAACATTGATGTGGAGAAAGTCCTGAAGTTGCTAGAAAGCAACGAGCTCTACGTCAATGAGAAGAAGTCGGAATTTTATTTGTTCGAGGTTCATTACCTTGGATATATAATTAGTGCAGAAGGCATTCGACTTGATCCGGCTAAGATGGCCGAGATTGTCAATTGGGAAGTACCTCAGACGGCTTATGACATCAGATCCTTTGTGGGTATATGCCAGGCCTACTCCACCCACATAGACAAGTTTTCTGACCTCTCGACGGATCTCACCGATCTGCTAAAGGGTGTCAAGACTAAAAGGCAACGGATTCGAATGACTCCACGAGCGTTGGAGGCATTCAAGAACCTCAAGGTAGCTTTATCAGAAACGCCTTGTTTAGCACTTGCCTCGTAGGACGAGCCATTCCAAGTGATCACCGATGCGAGTAACATCGCAATTGGAGGGGTATTACAATAGAATGGTCATCCAGTAGCATAAATGTCTCGTAAGTTACTGCCCACAGAAAAGAATTACTCCGTCTACGATCGGGAACTCCTCGCAGTTATACAGGCCTTGAAACATTGGAATCATTTTCTTTATGGTCGTGACTTTGAGGTTCGCACTGACCATCACGCATTACGCTGGATTCAGACAATGCCAAGTGCACAGTGGAGTGACCGACAACACCGCTGGAGCCAGATATTCTAGCAATTTGGTGGTATGATTGAGTACCTTCCAGGAAAGGCCAATCCAGTGGCTGCTTTGATTCAAACCACTACACTCGACCTTGTTAGTACGGGACTAGATGACATGAAGCACATATATGCGGATTCCGAGAAATTTGATACACAATGGGAACAAGCATTGGATGCCACAAAACCATGCCACTTTTTGATACGCGATGGTTGGCTTTTCTACAAAGGCCGACTGTGTGTCATGAAGTCGTTCAGGGCAGCTCTTCTCCATGATGCCCGTGACGCCATTACTGGTGGTCATAGGGGCATGAATTCGACTTTGGAGAAGTTAGAACAACAATATTATTGGCCAAAGATGAGGCAAGATGTGTTTTCATATGTACAACATTGTGATATTTGTCAAAAGATGAAAGCTCCTCATGGGAAGAAGATAGGGTTGTTACAACCCTACCGATTCCTAAGGAACCTTTCCAAGATATTTCGATGGATTTTGTCACGAATCTGCCTCCCAGACCGAGTAAGCGTGATACTCAGTGCTTAACCATAGTTGATAGAATTAGCAAATTTGTTATGCTTATTCCATGCAGGGCCAATGTGACTACCGAAGATGTTGCCCATTTGTTCATTCGACGTTGGTACCCGATTGGCGGGATTCCTAGAACCATAGTGTCAGACCGAGATGCCAAGTTTACCAGTCATTTTTGGAGGGCATTGTTTGATAACTTTGGTACTAAATTGAATTTTTCAAGTGCATTTCACCCACAAACAAACGGGAAATCTACAACCAGTTGGCCTTTGATGTGTTGAAGTGTTATGTCCACGATCAGTAAGGTAAGTGGGAATCATATATTTGCCTTTACTTCAAGCTATTTTGAATGATTATTTTTCTTCAGCTATTGGCAGGACTCCATATGAGACAGCGTTTGGAAGACCATTCCAGTCACTATTGACCAAGACCTCATCTTCAGTACCTGAAGCGAATAGATTGACGGAGTCTTACTAGGAGATTTTGGAGTCACTAAAAGACAGGTTGGCTAAAGCGCAGGAGGCCTACACTCGACAGGCCAATAAAGACCAAAGGGATATGAAGTTTTCGGAAGGTGATTGGATTTATCTTCGGATTATGAAGTAAAGGTTGAAACAGGTGGGCAAGCGATGCCCAAAGTTGTCATTTAGGAGCTTCGGACCTTTTCCCATCCAGAGAACGATTAACGAGGTTTCAATGAAGTTGAAGCTACCTCCGAGTTAGACTATGCACGATGTGTTCCATGTCAGTTGGTTAAAGCCATATGCAAGTCTGATCCCTTCAGAAGTTAAAGACGAGGCGGAACCAGATATCATTGATGAAGCTGAAGTTATGGTTCCAGAACAGATCCTTTTGCACCACTTCAAGCATGGCTCAAGCTGAAGACAAAGACAAGTCCTCACAAAGTTTCAGGATCGAGGGACCCACGAAGTGGTATGGCTTGATAAAGAGTTTTTCGACGACTATCCGACATTATTGACGGATTATTTGGAGGTTATGCAGCTTCCGTTAAGTTAAGCAGAAGGGGATGTCACGTGCACCCCGCACTTGGATGCCACGTAGACATATCTGTACAGAAGGTGTAGGACTTGTGGTGGAAAACTGGTCCCATGTGAGCCCATTCCGAGACGAGTCAGCCAGGGTTCCACTCCAGTCGTCCGAGGTCAGGTGTGCATTGTTCTGCACATGCGTCCAAGGTCAGGTGTGCATTGTCCTACACATGAATCAGTGCCAGTCCGCGCTAAGAGTCTCCCTCTAGAATGATGTCAATGGTGCTGTGTATCTGGTATGACACTGGATGCCAAACGGCTGTTTAGCCAGGTAGGATTTGCAGGTAGAAGGGGGCATCCATTAGTGCTACCCCACAAAGGGGATTATACCCCATGGTTGGGCTTAGGCCACCCCAAGGGGCCCATGGCCTTTGCCCACCAGCCCAGGAGGGACTGGGCAGGCTGTCGGCCAGCCCAAGAGGACTTGGCCAGGCAGCCAACTTGCCTTGGGCCAGCCCAAACAGTTGGCTAGCCCGTTGGGCAACCTGGACTGCAAGCAGCCAAAGCCCAGCAGGCTATCCAGCAGCCTACGCAAGTGGCCAGACAGCCCCAATGTGAACACACCTAAAAAACATCATTTAATGCTAGATAAACAGATTGTGGAGGAAAATATAGCCAGCCGACCAGCATAAGTTGGGGGTATAAATACCCAGGGCATATTTCAATTCATTTATCTCATATTTCATCAAGGTGCTGAAGCTAACTCAAGGGCCACGACAGCCAAGGAGAAGCTAACACAAGGGTGAAGGATTGAAGGTCAAGGGCAGAGGATTCTCCTCAGCCAAGAAGGTTCAGGTTCAGTCTTTTATTTTCAGTTTTGCATCATTCTAATAAAAGCAAATACACCATTCGTGGTGGGGGCCCTACAGAGGGTATTTGGGACGCAATACTATGTCCTCTTCTCCCTCTCTCTCTCACTATTTTTTTGCACATCTACATTCAGTTTCTGTGTTAATTTCGTCACAATAAGTGTGCTGATTTCTGAGCATTGAAGTTACCGATCTTCCCCGAAGCTTCCGCATGTTACAGTGGTATTAGAGCCTACTTCAAGTGTAAAGATTCAGCAAGAAACCAGAATTTTTTTCTCGCTCGTGTGGTTGGTTTTCAGACTCCGATGGACCACCCCTTTCGGAGTGACTCCTATCCCTCGAAGGACGGTTGGTTTTCAGCCTCCGGAAGTCTCCCACACACATAGTGGATGGTGCAGGACTTGGGGGTGGAAAACTGCTCCCAGGTGAGCCCAATCCGGGACGAGTCAGCCAGGGTTCCTCCACTCGAGTCGTCCGAGGTCAGGTGTGCATTGTCCTGCACATGCGTCCAAGGTCAAGTGTGCATTGTCCTGCACATGAATCGGTGCCAGTCCGCGCTGAGAATCTCCCTCTAGAATGATGTCAGTGGTTCTGTGTATCTGGTATGACACTGGATGCCAAACCATTGTTTAGACAAGTAGGATTTGCAGGCAGAAGGGGGCGTCCATTAGTGCTACCCCAAAAAGGGGATTATACCCCATGGTTGGGCAGGGGGTAGGCCTTAGGCCACCCCAAGGGGCCCATGGCCCTTGCCCACCAGCCCAGGAGGGGCTGGGCAAGCTGTCGGCCAGCCCAAGTGGGCTTGTCCAGGCAGCCAACTTAACTTGGGCCAGCCCAAACAGTTGGCTAGCCCATTGGGCAACGTGGACTGCAGGCAGCCTGCAGGCGACCAAAGTGGCTAGACAGCCCCAATGTGAACACACCTAAAAAACAGCATTTAATGCTAGATAAACAGATCGTGGAGGAAAATATAGCCAGCCGACCAGCATAACTTGAGGGTATAAATACCCACGGCATATTTCAATTCATTTATCTCATATTTCATCAAGGTGCTGAAACTGACTCAAGGGCCAGAACAACCAAGGAGAAGCTAACACAAGGGTGAAGGATTGAAGGTCAAGGGCAGAGGATTCTCCTCAGCCAAGAAGGTTCAGGTTCAGTCTTTTATTTTCAATTTTGCATCATTCTTATAAAAGCAAATACACCATTCGTGGTGGGGGGCCCTACAAAGGGCATTCGGGACCCAATATTGTGTCCTCTTCTCCCTCTCTCTCTCTCTTTATTTTTTTGCACATCTACATTCAGTTTTGTGTATTAATTTCATCCCGACAAGTGTGCTGATTTCTGAGCATTGAAGTTACCGATCTTCCCCGAAGCTTCCGCATGTTACATATATTGCTTGCGAATGCATGTGTGCGTCGTATGTGGAATGACGCATGGTTTTGTTTTTGGTTAACACAAGTTATGTGTTTTTACTCGGCTTTTAAACTTTTGCTGCACGTTCTTATGGAACAAGCAAGAGTCTCATGTCACTTTGACGTGAGGGCATAGCCATATTGTGCAGGATGATTGTTTCATCACCCAGATGCACTTGAGGGCCATTGCTTTTCTTATATGAGGCATCTTTGCGGGACGGATGCCTTACTATGCCATTGAGTGCAATCGAGGACGCTTGCCATTTGTCAAGAGGGGGGTTATGTTACGGCCCTGTGTTTTTCTCTTGACATTATGCAAGTGTGCACGGAAACATGGTGGACAGTGTGCACGACATTTGTCAGGTGTTCATACTTGGGGTCAAAAAGGACTCAAGGTATTATTAAAATCCCTTTCATAACCCATGTGGGGGGAGGGGACAAAAGGTTTAAAACCTTATAAAATAAAAGAACACCCCTTTTGGAGGGATCGTTGCCCCTATGCTATTATGGGGGCCTACGCTTCTTTTGGGGAGAGGGGGTTGGCGGCTGGAGAGATGCGCTTCTCTCTTGGTGAATAGCAGGTGGGCTTGGCACATGCTCTCTCTCTTTCTAGCTTGGCACACAGAGGGCAAATTGCAGGCGGCGCACAGGGCTGCAGTGCAGGTCTCTTTCTCTCTCTAGGCACACCAGCGGGCTAGACTGCAGACGGGAAGAACTGCAAGAAGCACAGGGAATTGTTCTCTCTCTCTCTCTCTCTCTCTCTCTCTCCCCTGAAAGGAGGTGCAGGACTACAGGTCGTCACAGGAAAGGAGGCACAGGGCTGAACAGGTCTCTCTCTCTTGGAAGGAGGTGGGCTGAAGGAGGCGCACAGCCGGGACTGTTTTGAGACTGTTTATGGGTTGTTTTGGTTGGCTGCAAGTACAGCTGTGTGCATGGATTCCTGGCTGCAAGTACAGAGTCACTTGAATGTGTTTTTTGGCATGGAGGAGATGCAAGCTCGCATGAGTGCATGTTCATGGAGCAGATGGTTTTCTTCCTGCTTGAAAGGAACAGAGGGACTTGCAGTTTTGGGCATAACTATGTATCTTAGTTTCGGGGCAGATTTACCGTATTCAATGAGAACTCTCTCCTCTGTATGTGCGCCGTGTTGGCACTGTCTTTGGATGGTGCTCTGTATGGTTGCAAGTTTTGGTTTCTGGCTGCAAGTATAGAGTCACTTGAATGTGTTTCTTGGCATGGAGGAGATGCAAGCTCGCATGAGTGCATGTTCATGGAGGAGAGGGTTTTCTTCCTGCTTGACAAGAACAGAGGGACCTACAGTTTTGGGCATATCTATGTATCTTAGTTTCGGGGCAGATTTACCGTCAAACATATTCAATGAGAACTCTCTCCTCTGTGTGTGCGCCGTGTTGGCACTGTCTTTGGATGGTGTTGTGTGTGGTTCTGTGTGGAGACAGGACAAAGCCTAAGGGTTGTGAGGGCAAAAGGACAGAAGGACCACGAGAGATCAGAGTAAAACCACACAGCATGAAATATGTGAGTGAATATATATAAAAGGGTGAGTGCAGATATGTACAAGAGCCCTCATATGAGAGGTGACTCTGAGCAGAAAGAAGACCAGTGTTGAAGCAGAGAAGATGTCGGAACTGAAGCACGATCAATGACGAAGGCTCACGTCGATGTGAGGCAAAGCACTCTGAGGTGATAGTGGCAGCGGAAAAAGGTAACGTCAATGACGATGATGGTGGTGCAGTCTCTGATGACACGGGTGTTGCGTACCTGAAGCAGAGAGGGCTGCCATCCCGAGTGGTGCAAGCTCTGGTGACACAGGTGCTGCGTACCTAAACCAGTGAGGGCTGCCGTCCCGATGTAGCAAAGAGGGCTGCTGTCCCGATGTGTAGCAGAGAGGGCGATGGCAAAATGCACAAGATATTCTGAAGGTAAGCACGGATGTGAGCCCTGATGTATGCACTAATGTAAGGCTGAGATAGGCGCTGATATAAGCCCTGACGTAAGCCTGATGTAAGCGCACATGTGGGCTGATGTATGCTGCAGCAAAATGCAAATGACTACTGAAGCAAAGCGCAGATGTCTGCTGAACCAAAACGCAGATGTATAAACGCTGATGTATGCTCTGATGTAGGCGCTGACATATGCAGAAGTAAAACGCAGATATGGTGCAGAAGGAAGCCTGCTGTAAGCGCCAAAAACAGCCTGATGTAAGGCTGATGTGAGCCCTGCAGAAGGCGGCCTGGACCAGCAAAGGAAAACACTGATGTGAGCCCCTGCTGTAGGCGGCCAGATGGTACCTGATATGGCGATGAAGTGGTACGTTTATGATGAGGTATAGGCAATGCTATATATAGTGAAGGGGGGGTGCTAGTCAGTCACCATAAAGGTGTAGGCCAGCAGCCAAGACAAAAAAACCCCAAAAATAAAATATAAAATATCCAAAAAGTCTCTTTTTAGGGCTGGAAAAAGGGTTGTTTCTTCACAAGGGTTTCATGTGGAAACAGGTCGTAGGTTTCTCACGGGAACATGTTTTTGGTTTCTCCAAGAGATAGACCACATGCAGGCAGTGGTTACAAGAATGGACACATGTTTTGTACAGCCTTGCTGCTAATTGGACAGGGGTCAAGAGATTCCATGACTGAGATGGATAGTACCCTTAGGCAGAGAGAGATGGTACAGGTGTTGCAGGAGCACTCTAGCTCCCCCTGTTTGTTTTCCTTTTCTAGGTCTTCAAAGGTGTTGAAGTGTTTTGTGTCCCAGTTTGTTTTGCATTGCCCTTTGGTTTTGTCTGAAGGCCAAGGCCGGTTTACATAATGGTTACTGGGGCTTTGGACACATTCCCAGTAATCCTAAAAGTGTATCTATCCCAATCAATGTCTAGCTGGAGCTTGTGAAACCATTGAATTCCTAAAATCATGTTTTCTCCTACAAGAGGGGAAACAATAAAGTCTCACACAAACTCTATGCCATTTAGCACCTTGAGATTCAAACTTGATGCTCGTCATCATGTCTGTGCTAAAACCGTCAACCTTCTTGTCTACCGAAGTCATCAGGAACTGGGCTCGCTAAGCGGCATGTTCTATGACCACATCCTCCGTGCTGCCACTATTAAACAAGACAACCACTCTCTGGACACCTATGTAGCCGAATGTCTTAAGCAGTTCGTTAGACTCATACTCCTGGTCTTGCGCCCTTCTGCTTATCTTCGAGCTCCCGGCTAACAACTGCACCAACCGAAGAACTGGGGTCCAAAGAACTAGGGCCAACCACTGGGGTCTGTGTCGGAGCAAGACTCACCACGGAAGCCGTGGAGGCTCGGGTGGTAGTTTGCGAAGTGGTAATCTTCTTTGGACAATCCTTAGAAGTGTGTCCTTATGTGTGACAAAAGAAACACCTACCCTCCTTGTAGTGAGCTGTCTCTTCTACACTCAGTTTCCCACCGGTCTTGCCTGACTGAGCTTTCTAGTTTGGAGTAAGCTTGTACGCATTAGTCGAGTTCTCTCCCGTGCTCTATCCTGGGGAAGACCCTGTCTGCTTCTAGCCTTTCCCCCCCGAGGCGGGTGCCTTGGGAGTGGAAGGTTGGGAAGTCATCTCAGCACTCTGTGTGTGAAAACAACATTTTGTCCAAACTAAAAAAGGGAATTTTTTGGACATTTATTGGTTTTATTTAGGATTTTTTGTCTTTGTTGCTAGCCGACCTTTAGGCTGACAGAAACCAACAACACAAATGAAAAAAAAATCTTTCTTTTTTTCTAGTTTTTTTGGCTGAATCTTCACACCCGAAGAAGGCTCTAATACCAATGTAACATGCAGAAGCTCGATGGGTAGAATCACTAAATTCAATGGACAGAATTCAGCAATCTTTCACAATGAAGATAACACACAAGATAGAGAGAAGTGCAGAAATAGAGAGAGAGAGAGAGAGAGAGAGAGAGAGAGAGAGAGAGAGAGGAAGTCGGACACAATATTGGGTCTCGAATACCCCCTGGAGGGCCCCTACCACGAATAGTGTATTTGCTTTATTAGAATGCTAAGAGTGAATTTTGGCCTATGCTATTTATAGTGCCATCTAGTGCTGGTCAACAAGGGTCAGCCTGCTGGAAAATACCCCACAAACTGTTTTCATGCATTAAATTCATGTGTTTTTCCCATTTGGTCTTGGCCATGATCTGGCCGCCTGCTATGGCCAGGCCTGCATGCAGCCTCTAGGGCTGGGCCCTGGCCAACAGGCTGCCTAGCTGCCCAGGGGCTGGCCGACCAGTTGTGCAGCCCCTTCCAAGGGCTGGCTGACTGGGCTACATCCCCCTTGCCTGGCTGCCCAAACCTCCTAAGGCTGGCCAACAAGGCCTATGGGCCCTTGAGGCTTGGGGTGGCCTAAGGCCTACCCCATGCCCCAATCAAAGGATACAACACCCCTTTCTGGGGTAGGCCAAAGGGCTGCCTCCCTTCTACACGCAACTACATGCTTCCTACAAATGTCTGGTATCTGGTTGCAAACCAAACACTCAAAACACCAGACATCATTCCAAAGGGAGACTCACAATACGGACTCGCACTACTTCATGTGCACGACACTGCACACCTAACCAAGACCATGTACAGGACTCGTACACCTGACCTTGGACGCTTAGAGTGGAATCTTGGCTGAATCGTCCCAAACTGGGCCTCACATGGGACCAATTTCCACTCTAGGTCCTACACCTGTTGTACAGATATGTCCACGTGGCATCCACGTGCGGGATGCACGTGACATGTTGATTCATGACACGCTACTCGCATTCACAAAGCATATGGTATTCGGAAGAGCTTATTGCCTTTCCAATGGAGGGCTTAGGGAATGCAAGAGAGGAGTCGGAATGACTCAAGGAGTCCGGCATTTTTAGGCCAAGGATTGAAGGTGAGTTGGGAGAATGATGGGTTCTCTAGGAACAAGTTCCTTCAGTTGTTGGTAATCTTTAGTGAGCAAGAAGCTCTGTGATTGAAGGACAATCTCTCACTTCCAATGAATTTGGACAACCTTTCTATTAACATCCACAGCAGACTTCCAAGAAGTCAGGGTTCTAAGAGTAAAACAAACTTTGATGGAAGTGTGGAGTAAGGATTGAGAAGGGAGTTGGCAACTATGCTTCGTCCAATCGGAAGCAATTGTTGGGTTTAGTCTTATGTGAGAATTGGGCGAAGGAGATCTTATGATTGAACACAAGCTCCGTTTAGCTTTGGACAGGGGAGATTTTGTGTTTGGTATATTGCGCCTTGAGTACATGGTACGGACTTGGAACACTTCTCACACGAACGACTGTTTCACATGCATGGACGTGCGTGAGGTGGGAGAGGTGATACAACTTGTTACCTGAGCATGAGTTGTTTGGATTTGTGATGAGGGTAATGAGATACTCGAACTTATTTTCACCAAGTGGGCTAGTGTTTGCTAACAATCAATGCAGGTTGTCATTGTTAGAATTGTGCATCTCAATGTATTTATGGGGTTTGCCTATTTTATGGGCTTTTATAATTTTCTCCTATTTTTAGTAAGTCGTGGCCCGTGGGCAGTCGGCATGTTCACATATGCACTATAAAAGGGGTCTTCTCATATTCACTTGATGTAGTTCATTCCAAGCACAGTGCAACACTTTCTTGCTGGCTATTGCCATTGTAAAGCTTCGTGCTATTATAAAAGGTGATCTTGTCCACAAGCTCTCTCTCCTTTGCTCCGTCTTCTCTCTCTTGTTTAGTCTACACTTCCGCCTGTGCATACTCCAACATGGTATCGATCGCTTAGGTGCCTAGCTGCATTCTACAAGGCGACTATGTTTTCTTCATCTACTAGCTTCGTTTCTAGCTTCTGAAGCCGACTCGTCTGCTGGCTGTGTTTCTGGCTCCTTAAGGCAAATATTTCTTCTCCTTCCGCTGCTGCGTTTTCTGGAGATCCAAACAGTGGCTGCCTTTTCTGAACATAGCTGCGTTTTTCTGCTCCTGTAGCTCTTCTTCATCTGCGTTTTCACTCCCTGGGCTGCCCTGCTGCTGTTGCTTCATACCAAGCGTCATCGGCAAGCTTCTTGGTGCTGTTTTTCAGCGTTTGATTGCGGTGAAAGAGCTGATTTCTCTGTTTTTACAACCTGGTCTGCAATGGAAGGTGTTCTCTTCACATGCGGTGCAACCTGACAAGCTGCCCCGACATCTTTGCTTCTTCCCCGGCTTCCCCTCCCTCCGGTTGGGTGTTTCCGGTGAGTTTTGGTGGACTGTTTTGCTGCTGTCCAGCCTCTTTCTCTCTCAGATTTGAGAGGGGGCTGATTGGTCCTGGTGCCTCGCTTCGTTGGAGAGTGCTCAAGAGGAGTCTTGAAGTGCTGAGATTTGTGTACTTTATTGCTGTGGATATGGCTTCCCCCTGTGTTGGGTTTTATACTGTGTATGCACCCAGAGGAGTGCTAGTGATCATCAGTAGATTACTGGGGCACTTTTTACTTCAGTTAGTGGAGGTTTTTTCCCCCAGTTTAGCTTAGTTTCACTTATAAGCAGTTTATAGGTGTTTTGGTCCACCCGGCACATTTTATGGCCGGACATGTGAACACATCTCTTTAGGTCACTTATTATGTGGCTATTGTACTTCACATTTTTATCAGCTGAATACACAAAAGTCGTGTTCCCTCTCTGTTGCTCTCCACGCCTGTTTGCAGCATCTCCAAACCCTAACCCTAACACTCCTTTGGCCTTCATTTGGTATCAGAGCTGTGTTGGCCTGCCATTGCCCAGCTTGTACACAGCCGCCTTCTGTTACTGTCCGTACATCATTGCCCTGCCCGTACACACACTGTAAGCGCCGCCTTCAGCAGGTACACCACAGCCTGCAGCTTCCGTACCAGTTCGCAGCCGTCAGCAGGTGTACTGCAGCTTTCCGTACCAGGTACCTGTTCGCCGTCAGTACCTGCTGCTCCGTACATCTGTGCCTGCTCCGTACCTGTCAGCGCCGACTGCATCTTGTCAACGCCGACTGCACCTATCAGCGCCCGTAGCTGCTCCGTACATCTGTACCTGTTCCATACAGTCAGCGCCGACTGTACCTGTCAGCGCCGACTGCATCTGTCAGCGCACGTCAACTGGCCTCGTACTGCACTGGTCGGCTGTATTCAGTCGACTGCTTCTGTACCCGTACTGTACCTGCTTGCAGTGTAGCTACAATGTACCCGTACTGTACCTGCCTGCAGTGTACCTTCACAGTACCTGCACAGTATCTGCCTGCAGTCGCCTTCAGTTCTGTAAAGTACAAGTCGACTGTACCTGCACAGTACAGTCAACTGTACGTGTTCTTTTGGTGGATTGTACCTGCATATGTACCACAACCTGCTCAGTCAACTTGTGGTAAGCATTAAAAATTTTGTTTTTGGGCAATACTATTTTCTCTGTGAAAATCTATAGGCACTACAGGCAGACTTTCTAGCAAAGAAGTCTACAGATTTTTTGCACAGTTTTGGGTGCAGTAAATTTGGGCATTTTTGGGGCATTTTGGCATTGTGTACGCCATTTGCTGCTCTACTCAGTCATTGGTGCATTGAGCTGCACATTCAGAGGATTGAGAGTGCAGGCATATTTGGGTGAACTGTATTCAGTGGAGTACAGTTGTTTTCAGGGTTCTTGCTATTGGGTTTTTTGATACACAGGTACAACATTGTGCGTAGGCATAATGGCAAATCAACAGCAGAGTGATGTATTCACGTATTTGTCTAAGGAAGACAAATCGGACGGCACGAACTACTCCTTGTGGAGTTTTATGCTGAAAAATGTGCTTGTGGCAAAAGGTCTTTGGGATTTTGTTAGTGGTGATGAACCACGTCCAGGTCCATTGGCTCCAGAGACTCCTCCCCAAGGGGGTGCTCGTGGACGAGGACAACAAGTACAGGCTCCAGGGCAGCCATTGCCTGTTCAAAGAACAAATGCTCAAAAGACATGGGATGCCAGGGATGCACAAGCTTTGTCACTCATTGCATTGTCAGTACAGAGGTCTATTATACCTCATATTCGTTCAGCTGGCTCTTCACAAAATGCATGGGTGACTTTGGAGCAGATGTATGCTGCTCGTAATGAGACTAGGATCTCATTTTTGAAAAGAGAGCTGGAAAATCAGAAAATGAATGAAGGAGATGATATGTCTAGCCACTTAAACAAGCTGCAGGATTTGAGAGAGCAACTCATCAATGTGGATGAGATTATTCCTGAGACACAGCTTGTGTCCACCATCTTGCACTCTTTGCCAAGATCTTACTTGGCTTTTCATACCTCTTTGAACCTCAGCATGAGAAATGCTGTTGAACCCCTTAAGTATCAGGAACTTGTTGCTCTCTCGCTACAAGAAGAGCAAATGAGGAAGAATATGAATATGAACACACATGCTGAACAAGCATTTACTACAGGTCAAAAGGGGAAAGGAAAAACTCAGCCAAAGAGTTCAAATCAGAATTCAGGTGATGGTGGTTCTTCTCAGGATACCAAGAAAGGTGATGGACAGCCCAAGAAGAAGGGAAAATGTCATTACTGTAAGAAGCCAGGTCACTACATCACTGAATGTAGAAAGAGGATTGCCAAAGAGAAGGCAAAGGAAGCTGGGATGTCTGTAAATGATGCTTCTAAAGCTCCTCCAGAGATTGCTTCTTTTGTTGAGGACAGGGATGACTGTTTTTATACATGCAGCTATGATGCCTCTTGGTCTTCACAGGCACTCAGTATGACAGAGCATGCATGTACTTGGTATTTTGATAGTGGTGCCTCAAAGCATATCACATCTCGCAGGGATTTGTTTAGTCATGTTGGCCCTGCCCCTGTTGGCAAAACTGTTCAGTGTGCCAACAATGCTTCATATCCAGTTCGTGGCATTGGGGAGATTCAGCTCACAGCCATTGATGGCTCCATTCTCCGCCTTACAGATGCCTTATATGTACCAGGGATAAAGAAGAATTTGTTGTCCATTTCTTCTTTAGCACATTGTGGTATGCAAATTCACTTTGATGATGACAAATGCATGGTCAGAGACAAAGCTAATGCCTTGACCTTGATGCTTACTGGTACATTATGTCATGGACTTTATCAGTTGGATGCATTTCAGCCAGTGGATCAGTCTGCTTATAATGCATTCACTCTTACTCCAGCTATGGTTGATGCGGAGTTATGGCATGCTCGCATGGGGCATGTAAATTTTGGTAGTCTTATGCTTATGCAGCGACATAACATGTTTACAGATCTACCTCTCATGGAGAAGCCTCCAGATCACATTTGTGAAGGATGTATTTTGGGAAAAATGCATAGGTTTTCCTTCCCACGTGATCAGGCTCTAAGACCAACTGCAAAGTTGCAGCTTATACACAGTGATCTTTGTGGTCCCATGCAAACGAAGTCATTAGGTGGTTGCTTCTATTTTGCAACATTTATTGATGACTTCTCTCGTATATGCTGGGTCTATCCTTTGACACGGAAATCACAGGTATATGATGCATTTTTGGCCTTTGTAGCACTTGCTGAGACAGAGTCAGGATGCAAGGTCAAGACTCTCCGTTCTGACCGAGGGGGGGAATATATGTCACACATGCTGAATTCCTTTCTTGGGAGTAGAGGTATAAAACATCAGTATACTACTCCTTACACTCCACAGCAGAATGGGGTTGCAGAAAGGAAGAATCGGTCACTCATGGAGATGGCCAGATGTATGCTAAAGGCAAAGAGGCTACCACATATCTTTTGGGTGGAAGCTGTCATGTGTGCTTGTCATATTTTGAATCGATGTCCCACAAAGGCATTGGTTTCCATTACTCCTTTTGAGGCTTGGCATGGCCGTAAGCCTTCTATATCACATTTTCGTATCTTTGGGTGTCTTGCATATGCACACATACCCAAAGAGTTGAGGAGGAAGCTGGATGATAAAGCCACAAAATGCATTTTTGTTGGGTATAGCTGTGAGAGCAAGGGCTACCGGTTATATGACCCACTATCCAGGAAGATATTCACTAGTCGGGATGTGATTTTTGATGAAAAATCAAAAATATCCATGGCTGGTTATGAGGCAAATCAGGCTGAAAATGATGTGTTTGAAGGTCTACTACCTATGGAGTTTCATTCCACAGTTGGTGATCCAACTCGAGGGTACAGGACAGCCAGCAAATGATGAAGGTGGTGCAGAAATTCAGCGGCACATTGAGCCAGAAGCTGAACCAAATATGGGGCAGCAGGCACCACAAGTCAGACACATACCTAGAGGTATTTGAGGACATTACAGGACAGCCATTTAGAGGGTCCTCTTGTTGGTCGTACTCGTAGGGAGACACGGACCAATGAGCATGCACACATCATGGATTTGAATCTGGTTATGGCAGCCAGTTTACAGGATGATGATGAGCCTGATTCATTTGTGGATGCACGAGATAATGTGCATTGGAACAAAGCCATGCAGGATGAGCTTGATTCTATTAAAAGGAATCAAACATGGGATTTGGTTGATCTGCCCAAAGGCAAGAAAGCAATTGGTACTAAGTGGGTCTATAAGTTGAAAAGACATGCAGATGGATCCATTGAGACAGGTACAAAGCCCGTCTAGTTGCAAAGGGCTATGCACAGAAAAAGGGCATTGATTATGAGGAGACATTTGCTCCTACATCCTGTATGTCGACACTTAGGTGTGTCATTGCATTGGCTGCACATCGTGGTTGGGTTGTTCACCAGTTGGACATAAAGACTGCATTCCTACATGGGGACCTCGAGGAGGAAGTTTATGTATATCAGCCCATGGGTTTTGCAGAACATGGTCATGAAGGGAAAGTATGCAGGCTGAAAAAGACCTTGTATGGTTTGAAACAAGCTCCACGAGCTTGGTATGCAAAAATAGATGCTTTCCTACTCACTCAGGGATTTGTGAACAGTCCATCAGAAGCCGCTCTGTATGTAAAGAAAGAAGAGACAGATCTGCTGGTCATCAGTCTTTATGTGGATGATCTCTTGCTCATGGGATCAAATGATGACAAAATTGCAGCTTTTAAAGAGATACTGCAACAGACATTTAACATGTCTGACTTGGGGCTTGTACACTACTATTTGGGCATACAGTTTGTGTAGGATAACAGAGGCATTGGGTTGTTGCAATCACAGTATGTTGCTAAACTTCTGGAGAAGTTTAAATTTCAGGATTGCAAGCCTATTAGTACCCCTATGCAGTCTCTCAGTTGAGCAGATTCATGCACAGCCCGCGGTTGTCACATTGGCAAGCTGTGAAGCGTGTATTCCGTTATTTGCAGGGTACCTTGTCTCTTGGATTGCTTTATCCTGAGGAGGGTGACATGCAGTTATACGCTTACAGTGATTCAGATTGGGCTGGTGATTTTGATACCAGACATTCCACTAGTGGAAATTGTTTCTTTCTTGGCTCTTCATGCATTTCTTGGCTAAGCAAGAAACAGACCAAAGTGGCCACTTCGTCTTGTGAGGCAGAGTACAGAGCAGCCTACACTACTACTGTTGAGTGTGTTTGGCTGCGTCGTCTCATGACTGATATGGATATTTCAGTGGAGGAGCCTACACCTATCTATACTGATAGTTAGAGTGCCATTGCTGTGGCCAGGAATCCTGTGTTTCATGCTCGCACAAAACACATTGAGATTCACTATCATTTTGTTCGGGAGAGACTCCAGGCAAGAGATATCAGTTTGATCTACTGTCCTACAGATCAGAATGTGGCAGACATCTTCACCAAGGCATTACCACGTCCGAAATTCGAAGCATTCCGCACTGCTTTGAATTTGTTTCCTTTTGGTGGATGATGTACAGTGATCACATATCACTCCAAGGGGGTTTGTTGGGTTTTATGCTGTGTATGCACCCAGAGGAGTGCTAGTGATCATCAGTAGATTACTGGGGCACTTTTTACTTCAGTTAGTGGAGGTTTTTTCCCCCAGTTTAGCTTAGTTTCACTTATAAGCAGTTTATAGGTGTTTTGGTCCACCCGGCACATTTTATGGCCGGACATGTGAACACATCTCTTTAGGTCACTTATTATGTGGCTATTGTACTTCACATTTTTATCAGCTAAATACACAAAAGTCGTGTTCCCTCTCTGTTGCTCTCCACGCCTGTTTGCAGCATCTCCAAACCCTAACCCTAACACTCCTTTGGCCTTCACCCTGTACGAACAAGGATGACAAGTTGGACGGAACCAACTATGCACTTACTTCAGTAAGGAAGAAAGGTTGGAGTCGATGCTTCTCATGTGGGAAGAGAGGACATATGTCCAAGGATTGTTTGTCCAAGAAGAAGGACAAGACAAAGGGCAAGTCTTCATCTCAAAAGAAGGGTAAAGACACGACACACGATAGTAATACAGATACTTCTAGTAACACATCTAGGGCGCAGGAGAACCAAGATGGTGTACTTCTCTAGTATACATGGAGTTTCCCCCATGTGCTTCCAGCCAGAGAAGGCTTGTGGGTGGGAGAGGGGGCTGGTAGCAGCTCCATTTGCTGGTGCAGGAGAACCATGAGTTGAAGTTCCAAGCATTAAAAATCTGGCAAGACATGGTCATCTTTGGTGTAGCTGAGATTATGGACTGGATATATTCCGAGATCATTGTTCGAGGCTTTTGGGACGTGATGTGTTCAGAGTCCATTGTTGGGGATTATGGGCACGATGTATCCAAAAGCTCATCATCTTATTCTTGGAGTTCACTCCACACTTGTGTGGGAATTCGGAGCTAAGCAAAGTTCCTTGCTATTTGTGGTGGCATTTTATTTCAAGGAAACAGGTTGGCAGATGCTCTCTCCGAGGTGATTCCAGTATCTGCAGTACTGGAGGGTCCATGGTTGCATCTTCATCAGCTTATCTTCTTTAGACTCTTGCACACTATGAGCCGTAGAGAGGGGGTGTTAGAATTGTGCATCTCAGTGTATTCATGGGGTTTGCCTATTTTATGGGCTTTTATAATTTTCTCCTATTTTCAGTAAGTCGTGGGCAGGTGGGCAGTCAGCATGTTTCTACAGGCAGTAGGACAGTTCACATATGCACTATAAAAGGGGTCTTCTCATATTCACTTGATGTGGTTCATTCCAAGCATAGTGCAACACTTTCTTGTTGGCTATTGCCATTGTAAAGCTTCATGCTATTATAAAAGGTGATCTTGTCCACAAGCTCTCTCTCCTTTGCTCCCTCTTCTCTCTTTTGTTTTGTCTACGCTTCTGCCTATGCATACTCCAGCAGTCATTTGGTATGATAGTTGAGTTGTGCCATGGATCTGTGCTAGAGTTATTCTTGTAGAACTTGTTGCACTTCGCAACCGAGTGTGATTGGGACCTCTTGGATTGGAGTCGACGAATTATAGTCAAACGTTTCAACTCTTAGAGGAGAGTTGGATTGCATTGGCAATAAGCAATTGGATCTTTGTAACAAGGTCCACAAGAGGAGTTTCATAATGGCTTAAGTAAGAGCCAAGAGACTCGAGTAGATGCTATGAGTGATAGTTAGGATCCGAGGAATTGCTTACAGTGGTTTAATTTGCTTACATATTCACAAGGACGTGAATCTAATAGAAGGGGGAGATAATGTTACGTTCTGACCAGCCTATTATAAAGAGCTGCCAAGGGCATGCAAGTTCTCAGTGCGCCATGGAGCTGCAAGCGGGTGGCTCAGCCTGGAGGTATGGGATGCCAAGTTGGGGTCATCTCTGTGCTTGGCAAGCTCGTGAGCGACAACCAGACGTCATGCTCAGGAGTGGTTCAAGGCACTGAACCTACTGTTAAGCGAGAAGTCACTAGCCACAATCCATCACGGTCATGTGATGCATATGAAACCTTTGTTAGGGTTTCTCATCTAACCCTAGCCCTCTGTGGTTCTACCTCAAATAATCCTTGGTTAGGTCTATGGAGACCTTACACAACCCATGCTGTGACCTCTAATCTAATAAGGTTTTTTAGGTGCAAAAGAGGCTATGTGAATGCAGTTAAAGCAAAATGCATGTTAACATAGTTAACATAAAGTTGGCAGACTAGTCGGCCTACTTTGCCTATAAATAGAACCCCTCCTCCCATTCCACACATCTTCTACAAGCCTTTTTTAGGAGCAGCCAGTAGATCAAGCCAAAGAGAATCGCAAATAGCAATTAACACAAATCAGTTCAAAACATAAGAGATTGGGATAAGGGTTTGTTGCTCTATCAAAAAGGAGTAAAGTGAAAGTTCAATTTTTGGTAGGATCTACTGAGGATCAAGTCTTTTAATGTCATTCTCTTTCCTCTCTTCCTATACTCTCTATATATTCACGATTGTACTTCAAAGTGTCTTTCTCTCTCTCTCTCTCTCTCCCTCTCTCTCTCTCAAGGTTCAAAGATGGGGGTGGATCATGGCACATCTCTAGAGTGTCTCCCACGTGAAAGGGGCCCTTCACTTGCTATCGATGTTCATTCCGGCGAATTTTTATGTTGAGATTCAAATGGATTGCCAGTGACATAATAGCATGACAAGAATCTACGCAATTTGGTTTTCTTACGTGGAGCGTGTTGGCTTGCGACGGCCACCCATGCTTCCATTCTCCGAGGGCGGCTTCTTTCGAATGAGAGAAGGTCCCCTTTTAGCTGTGGTGGAGCTCTGCCATTTTGTCAAGCCGCCACCAGGAGCAGGCCCTTGTGTAGACATGTTTATAATCACTCACAACAAACAAACACTGCAACAGGCTGCTGGAAAATTAGGCTTGCTGCAGGCAAAAGAGATTGAAACAAACCTTAATGTAGCAACAGATAAAACATACAAAAGTGAGAAAACCCTCAGATTTGCAAAACCATCAGGATTAGCAGGGATTATATGAAAACCTGGGCTCATTTACAGGGGTTTCGAACAAGCCTAATGCCATTAGCTGAAACATACCTTAATTGAACACCGAGTGAAACTAACCTAGGTTGAAAACAAACCCTAGGTTTAACAAGGATTAAACTAACCATGGGTATAACAAGGATTAAAACAAGCTTACGTACGTTGAAGGCGACATCTGCTGCAATGGTGGGGCGAAGAAACAAAGAGATTCAAAATATGATTTCATATTGTTTGCAGCACTACTCAACCCGCTATAGCTGTTGGGGTATGTAAAATAAGAGGCTAAAACCAGGAATAGAAATCTGAATATAAAAGGTCAATTGAATACAAAAGGTCAGAAAGGGTCAATAGAAGGGATTTTTTCTTCTTATTTTTTTGAAATCCTGGATTTCTCTTTTCTCTCCTCTCTTTGTGCCTTGGTTGTCCATGGTTAATATGTAATAGATATTGTTTGTGTACGAGACTCCCAATCTCTCTCTCTCTCTCTCTCTCTCTCTCTCTCTCTCTCTCTCCCCCCCCAAATAAGATATAGTAGTATAGTGGTGTATTAAAGATATATAACTCTCTAACCCTCTCTCTCTCTAAGCCCTAATCTAACCCTCTAACTCCCAAATAAGATATATATGTAGTAGTATATAAAAGAGAAGAGAAAGAAGAGAAGAGAAGAGAAGAAAGGGGGAGTTGCCACGTGGTAGCTCCCAACCTCTCACTAACTCCCTCTCTTTCTAGTTTTGGGACTCTCTCTCTCTCTCTCTCTCTCTCTCTCTCTCTCTCTCTCTAACAGCATACTTCTAATGGAAGAGTCTTAACAGTGCAATAAAAGTACATTTGTTTTATGACCATGTTAGTCATATGTATGGTGATATGTATTGACAATATTAGGCATATATTAAAGTGATAATGTGCCAAATTTTGTCAGTACACTACATAAATTCATATTGTCACCACAATATATGCCCATAATGTCAAGCACATTGGCATAAATGTAAAATAATGACCTTAATATTGTCAAGTACAATAACATATATGTTTTAGGGTGATAGTTCTTGGCAGAAAGGCAATCATTTTCATGCACGACGGATTCTTTTGGACCCTTATGCAAAAGTTTTGGCACCATTCCTACCTGGGCAAGGTGTGAGAAAGATATGCGCTCGTTACCTCTTTTTTTATAAGGCTGTACAAATCTTGTCCATAGCTTTGCAACAACGTCGACATAAAAGGATTTTCATTGGCATCAAGGGGTGACTCTTCTTCCTCAACTTCTAGTCTTTTTTTGTATGCGTCATGGGTTTTTTGCCCATGTTGTCCTCTAGAATCTAAGTTATATTTTTGGATCCTTTTTTATTTTGTAATGCCTTGTTTTCTATAAAAGGCTTCTCCTTATTATTCCCATTTTGCCCCTACTTTAGGCAAGTGGGGGTTGGTATGTCGATGTAGGTTATCTTTGTCCCCTAAGGAGGACTTAACCTTTGAATCCTTTCAACTAAGCCATGCTTTATGAACCTATGAGCCATGCTTTTAGCCTCTTAGCCATGAGCCATGCTTTTAGCCTCTGAGCCATGTTTGTAGCCTTTGACCCATGCTTTTAGCCTCTAAGCCATGTTCATGAGCCACTGAGCTAGTTTTGCGGGGTCAATGTCTGGTCTTTACTTGTGTTGGAGTATGGGACTATTGAAGGTTATGCATTCAACTCCACCATCACTCTAAAGGGGGATTTGTTAGGTATTTCAGAGTTAGTCTGGAGTCTAGTTAAGTATCCTTACTGGTGTGAACACCCTCTTATTTAGGGTCAAAACATAAGACTTTGGTGCCTATAAAAGCATTGCACATGGTGGAAGTATTATCATAATACAATCATTCTTGTGCTTTGCAACCACTCTCCCATCTCTTGTGTGTGTGTTAACACATCTCTCTCTCTCTCTTCCACCCATTCATGTCTATACACCAAGTCACCATGGTCCACCTCTCCTTCCACTCCCTCAATGTCTCATGGCTAAAACCATGTTCACCTACATGGTATCAAAGCATGGGTGAACTTTTCATCCATTCAGCGCCCACTTGTATGTGTTGTTCCTCATCATCATGCCAATTTGCGTTTTTAATTTGCTGCTATGATGAACCTCTACGTTTTCTTTTGTAATGAAAGTTGCCCATCTCTTACTTGCATTTTATGAACTGCCCACCACCTTGAATCACAATAGACTACCATCATGATGCGTTTTCTTTGTTGCCATCTCAGCCACCTTTAATGTAGCTTTTGCCACATGTATATCTCATCGTAAGACAACACTGTAGCATCTACACCACCACGTAGTCATATGTTCCACTTCATTTGTTGGCAGCCCATCAACAACATCATCTCATCATCTTCAACATAGCCATGTCACCAATAATAGTGGTCATGTAGCTACCATTGCTCCATGCCATCATCTACTGCTACATATAGCCCTCTCTTCTCTACATGATGATGATGAAGCCTTGCATTTTTTATCGATCTCCCATACACAACTCACTGCCCCATGTGTTTCCCTAGTAGCATCCCATCATGATGATCATCATCATCATCAGCACACCATTGCTATCAATCTGATTTCCATGTGTTTCCCCAATAGCAGCCCATCATGATGATGATCATCATTAGCACGCCATTACCATCAATCTGATTTCCATGCTTCACTTGTAGAGTTGCTTCATCTCCATGTCAATAGATCAACAACTTTAGATTTGGGGCTTTTTACATATGAGGTGAAAATTGTATAATTAATGCTCCCATGATTATCAATGTTTAGGGTTATTTCAGAAATTTGTAAAATTCAGCCAGTTTAAAGCCATTACAGTATGGAAAAATTTGGGCTTTTCTCCACCTCTCCTTCCACTCTCTCTCTCTCATGGGCTAATCTCTCCAACTTTCCTTCCACTCTCTCACTCTCTCATGGGCTAATCTCTCCAACTCTCCTTCCACTCTCTCATTCTCTCATGGGTTGTTCTCTGCTCCTGGTCTACTCTTGATGAAGAAAAGATGCGACGGATCCGGCGCCTAAACATCCGAGTCACAGGGATACCAGAGAGCACTGCCTCCACATCCGCCGAGATTGACAGGCGAAACCTATGTACCAAGCTGGGACTAAAGGAGGATGAGCCGCTCCCATTCACTAGAGTATGGAGGACAACCCCAAAGGACTCCACCAAAGGCAAGGCCTTAGTGCTACAATTCCTGGACGAGGAGAGTAGGATGAGCTTTATGAGAAGACGTGCTATCTTGAGGAACTTGCCAGGGGACCCCATCTACTTCAATGATGACCTCACATGGATGTAGCCTGCTGGAGCACAGAAGATTATGCATGCCAAGATCCAGGCGGCACGCAAAGAAGGGAAGAAGGCACATTATAGGGATGGTCACATCTACATTGATGGGAAGAGGGTCGAATAGAGCCATCTGGCCTATGAGACACAGAGGAAAAAAACATGAAGACAAAGAGATACACATAGCAGTCTGGAACTGTAATGGAGTCCTATGGACACATCTAGGGAGACTTGAGGAGGTGATGGAGGGCCGGGATATCATCTTGATGACAGAGACACATGAGAGCCCAGAGAGGGGCTTACCACGGGTTGAGGGTTATCAGTGGGAGTCAGCTCACCAACAGGGGATGAGACAGGCCACCTCCCAAGGTTCAGGAGGTATTGTAGTGCTTTTCAAACATGGGTTACATGAGCATGTTCAAGTCGTAGCACGAGACTCGGAGCTGAGATACATGTGGATTAGCTTATGCCTCTCGGAGACCAGATGGATTTATATCACCCTTTGCTACTTTCCTCCGAAGAAGGGGTCGCAGTTTGCCACCACCGAGGAGCCAGGTGGAGGAGAGGCTAGTGAGTCTCCATACTGTGTCTTATCTGAGGAGATCTTACACTATTTGACATTGGGAGAAGTCTTCTTGATGGGGGACTTCAATGCACGGACTCAGAGCAGACAATGCGAGATCTATGAGTTTGAGGATCCCTTGAGACTAGAGTCGCTAGCTAGAGAGGATACAGGGACCACTCGGATCTCCGCTGACGGAGGAGCTGACAGCACTGGATATGGGCAACATTTGCTGGAGCTTGGGGCCCGACACCATCTCGTTATTTATAACGGGATGACTCAGTGGCCAGATTCAGGTGGGTTGACTTGCTTTCCTGGGGGGTGGCAGCAGTACAGTGGAGTATGTGATGGGATCCCGGGAGGCAGCAGATATGGTGTCTCACTTTACCGTACCACCATGCCCCATTGGGGCGGATCATACATATCTATCCCTCACTTTTAGGAGCTTACTGGAGACCCACCCACCCATCATATAGCCACCACGCACTATTTTCTAGTTCACTCGGGGACGACCTACCCGATGTGTATGACTATCATGTTCATGATCAGCTATTTGCCTTAGACCAATCGGCACCCATGGCTATGCTCACCTCCCAGCTCTCACATGTACTGCACTCCGCAGCTGGCGAGGAGTTTCCCATACCACATATAGACAGGACAGCCACCTACATCTGGGACCCTAGAATCGATGGTATGATGATGAGTGCAGAAACCTTTATCGCAGTCTCCGAGTGTAGAGGGCTCGCGGGGAGATCACCCAGAGACAGGCACGTAGGAGGATGCATACTCTCATCGGCCGCCCGACGAGCTTATGAGGAGGCTCAGTACTGGGACACATATCACATGCTCTCATGAGCAAAGATGCTGCCTGCTGCTTGGAGGAGACTCAGAGAGCCCCGTCCTCCCACACCTATTATTACCGATCCTCAGACCTGGCAGACATATGCAGAGAGACTCTATGATGTGCCTGCACAGCCCCCTATACCACAGTCCACAGAGCCATGCCCCACAGTCTCCACCTTCTTCACCCCACCTATGGTTAGGAGAGCCATATGCCGACTCCAACATGGACGGGCGACAGATCATACAGGATTACAGGGAGAGCATCTCATCTATGCTATTGATACATTGGCACCATTTCTTGCTCATCTCTTCAACAGAGCTCTGTCAGAGGGGTTTCTGGCTGAGTGGACGATGCACACTATTGTGCCGATCCATAAAGCGGGAGATGTACTAGACCCCGGGAACTACAGGACCATCATGATTGGCCATATATTGGCCAAACTATACAGGGCAGTTTTGGAGGCAGAGCTGAGCACTCATGCAGAGGATGGGGGATTGAGAGCAGCAGGCCATGCCAAGTAGGAGCCTTCTTGACCATCGACCACATTTTTACATTGAGGTGCCTGATTGATCAGGCCAAGGCACGGAGGCAACGGCTCTATTGTTGCTTTGTGGATTTCCGCAAGGCATTTGATACTGTGCCCAGAGAGCACCTCTTTCGGCGACTACAGACACTAGGCATACCCTCAGACATGATGTGGGGCATATACAGGCTATATGAGCAGGTCTTTGGGAGAGTCCGATGCCCAGGAGGCTTGTCCGACACAGTTGCTAGCACCATTGGTGTGAAGCAAGGGTGCCCGCTCTCCCCCATGCTCTTTGGGCTCTATATTGATGAGGTTGTCGACTACATCACACAGGGAGGAGGCTCTGGGGTTGAGCTATCAGGTATTACTATCCATGTTATGCTTTATTATGATGACATCGTCTTGGTATCTAACACGCAGGTTGGGCTTCAAAGACACCTTGTGGCTCTTGATGACTTCTGCGCATAGCAGGGTCTCACAGTGAACCTTGGGAAAACCAAGGTTATGATCTTCCACACCTCACCAGCAATCAGGAGCCACACTACTCTCACATTAGCAGGAGGGCGGGTCGAGGTGGTGAGCTCTTATGTTTACCTTGGCATCACATTTACTAGCTCAGCTGGACGCTTCTCCATGGCTCAGGCAATCCGAGATAGTGACCCCCAAGGGTATGCAGTTCTTGCTGGCCTTGAGCATCAGTGTCATCAGGCACATTTTCAGGAACCCCGCACGAAGGGCGGCTCTTTGATACATTAGTGACACCAGCCTTGATGTATTCAACAGTTGTTTGGGAACCAGGGCTTGCAGCCTCCACATGGGTACAGTTGGAGCGACCATAGATCTTGATGCTCTCGAGAATGATACGTAGCAAACCATCCGTCCCGCACAACATTGTTTAAGCCAAGTTTGTTGCACCACCTATGGGGCAGTGGAGGCATTGTTCCAGACGATCTCCTTTATATATAGGATGAGGGAGATGCCCACGGAGAGATTATCCCGTCGAGCTTTTGAGGCATCCAGACAGCTGGTCGAGGCTGGACACATTGGATCTTGGTATGCACAGATGCTACACTGGTTCTCACATCATGGGATAGACATTGAGCAGTTGCCACCTTTTCAGTATGATCAGTCTGCTCCATGGGATTACCTCTCTCTCAATGAGAGGAACAGAGTGATGAGTACAGGAGACATGGACAGCACCAGAGAGCCCACTACCACCGAAGATGCTATATTACAGAGACCACTATATGAGCATCTCAGGGGATGGGTTTATACAGCGACCGCGGTATATAGATGTATACATGCCACACAGCTCTTGCGTTGCTATTGGACAGCTAGGAGTCTCATCACATCAGCTAGAGATAGAGGCTGGGAGAGTGGCACAGGTTCCCAAAGCCGAGCGGATATGCAGATTGTGCCATGAGGAGGTGGAGACTAAGGATCACTTTGTATGTAGATGTAGAGCCCACTAGAGGGTCGGAGATAGTTATGCAGGATTGTTTGAGAAGCACTCTTCACTACATGAGTTGATGGAGGCCTCGGACCAGCGAGACAGCTTGACAGACTACTACTAGAGCTTCATAGTT
This sequence comes from Cibotium barometz, assembly GCF_041138505.1. Taxonomy (NCBI): domain Eukaryota; kingdom Viridiplantae; phylum Streptophyta; class Polypodiopsida; order Cyatheales; family Cibotiaceae; genus Cibotium; species Cibotium barometz. The sequence continues at coordinate 37,477,075 of NC_141055.1, read as the reverse complement.
CTTGAGAGAGACTCCTCCAGACACCCGCTCCCACTAGGGGTGGGAGAAAGTCCCAGCTCAAAGATTTCTTCCAGAGAGCTATGCCAGTGCCAGCTGATGTACCACGTGGGGTGACTGCATAGAGAGCAGAGCAATTGGGAGCCAGGAGGAGACCTAGACAGACTGGACACATAGCACCCCGACTCCGTCCCGTCGAGAGATAGCAGCTATCCGGATGAGACACCAGATGGAGACACAGGAGAGGCTAGCTTGCTTTTCAGACTCAGGGTACATGTTCACGCCACTCACCCACAGCCTTAGCATTGACGATGTATGGTATCTTATATCCCTCTTATGGCACTCGATGGAGTTAGACATAGATCTGCATAGCATGCTTGTACTACCCCTTCAGCATATGGAGATACATCTTGCCTTAGCACTCCATCCACATCCCCACCCCCCTTTATATTGTTTGTATATGGGCTCCACCGATCCATGATGATTCACAGTTGTATCCAGACACATGCACACTTTTTCTTTTCTTTCTTTTCCTTTTCTTCTGATGACCGGAAGAACACAATCGTATTATTTTTTGTCTCATAGGCCGACTTTGGCCTCTCGTAGGACGTTAATATATCTTTCTTTCTTTCTTTATTTCTCTCTCTCTCTCCAACTATCTCAATCTCTCTTACTCTCTTTGACTCTCTATTTCTCTCTTGTTCACTAACTCTCTCTCTCTCTCTCTCTAACTCTTTCACTCTCTCTATCTCTTTCTCCCTCTCTTTCTCTAACTCACTCTCTCTCTCTCTCTAACTCTTTCACTCTCTCTATCTCTTTCTCCCTCTCTTTCTCTAACTCACTCTCTCTCTACCTATATCTACTTCTCTCTCTCTCTCTCTCTCTCTCCCAAACGTGGTAGCTCCCAAATAAGATATATAGTAGATAGATAGTAGTTGAGTGAGCTGAGGAAAAATTTTAATTTGTTCATTATGATGCATAGCACTAACATGTTCACATATGATAGAATTGAGAGATTCAATATTTAAATTGGAATTAAAATCACCACCACTAGCATCATCATGAGACAAAACTGAAGGAGACAAGTAACACAAAAAGAGATTTTCTATTTCATGAGCATGTACAAGGCTGCCCACTTCAACAGAACAAATGAGCGAAGATAGGGGCACATCACATTCACCTTGCAAATGAACTTGTTTACCATTCATCTCAAAATCAAAAGTATTATCTAAATAACTACGAGAAAGAGATGGTCCTAAATGAAATAACCATTCACTACCCAAAATAACATCAACTCTCGTAATATGCATAACCTGTGCGTTTCATGTCCCTGATTACTTAACACCGTGCCCCATACATGCTTATCATGCCCATTAGCAAGAGATACCATGTATTTATGATCACTAGGGCTTTGTGGCAATTTTAATTTTTTAACTAAGTGATAATTCAAAAAGTTATGTGTAGCCCCATCGTCAACAATCATGACACGAACTCTTTGTCCGTTGATGTGTCCATGTATTCGAACCAAATCATAAGGCCTGAAAGAGGGTACCCATAGAGGTTACACAACACTCATGTGTGGTGTCGGTATGGCATACTTGAACTTCAAAAATCTTTTGAGAAGCTTAAAGTGGTGAGATTTTCACTGTGAGCACTACCTTACTACCGCCTTTATTGACATCTTTGCCACAGTTCTTTGGAAAATTCTGTTTATCATCATGACCAAAAGCCATGCAAATAAAACATAATTTTTCCTTTTTAGCTTGCTCATAATCTTGCAGTGACAAGGGACCCCTTGGCCCCTTGGCCTTCTTAACCACATCATTACCTTGTTTGGCCCCCTTCCGTTTTGTTCCCCTTAGAACTATGGAAATCGGATGCTCCAACCCAAGGTGTCTTGGCTGTGTGTTTCTTCTCAATATCGAAGATTTGCACACTTTTTATGGACTCTTGAAAAGTTTTAGGATATTGAGTTTTAACCTTAGTTTTATATTCATTATCTAAACCACCATGTAATTTTTTAAAATGATATGATTATGAAGGTTCTAAGCCCTATAAATGTCAAAATTGTATTTTTGATTTTTATAATGAAATCTCATTTGCATTTTATACATGTTCCATGGTACACATAGCATTCAAAGTACAAATGTTTATATGTGATCTCAGATAATCTCTCTCTCTCTCTCTCTCTCTCTCTCTCTCTCTCTCTCTCTCTCTCTCTCTCTCTCTCTCTCTCTCTCTCTCTCTCTCTCTCTCTCTCTCTCTCTCTCTCTCTCTCTCTCGATCTCTCGATGCAACATCTTTCAATAGTTGGGAAAGATTGCAAGGTTCTCGTGTGGGAGTGTGTGGGAGGAAATTAGATGGGATGTTACAGTGGGGAGGAGTTGTACAAAACTATGAAGTTGAGAGTTTAATAATTTCATATTTATTTGAAACGAATGTGCTTATAGTTAATCACCTCTATGGTTTGTGGGAGCATGTGGGAGATTTTTAGATGGGATGTCATAGTGGGGAGGGGTTGTACAAAACTATGAAGTTAAGAGTTTGATAATTGTATATTTATTTCAAAATGAATGTGCTTATAGCTAGTCACCTTAATGGTTTGTGTGGGTTATTAAATCTGTTTTTAGTTAGTCTCCTTTGTGATTTGTGTGATTATTGGGTTTTCATGGCATATTAATTTAAATCTAGCACCAATGCACCTCAACTTTTATTAATATGCACTTGGGCCTTAACTTTGGATCTCGCACATGGGCCTCAACTTTCATCAGTGACCTTGGTAGTTATGCATCATCAACCTCTAGTTTATTTTCCATGAAATTTTACCATTCTTTATAAATTGGTCACCCATAAATTTACTCATCCTCTTAATGCCAAAAATATCTATGTTCTGTATGCATTTAAGATAACTATATCACTTATAAAATAAATGAAGAGTTAAAATTGATTGTGCTTCCATATTTTCATTTCCATAATGATATTGTTCATGAAAGTTCACCAATACTCATCCCTTGGAAATCCATGGAAGTCCACCAATACTCATCCCTTGGAAATCCATAAATTTATTTTTGCTAGGTGACTTGCCAACCAGATTGGGCAACCATAACGACATTGAGTGAGGAAAAATTTGTTAACCTTAATTTCCTTCTTGTTGTTTTTAAATTCATCTTTTCCATTTGCCTTTCTCTTGAATGCGAGAAACAACTACATTCAAGAAAGCTTAATCCACACAAAAGAGATAAGTAAAAATTTGGTTTTTAAATAATATCTCATCCATTATTGAGTGCTTTTTGAGTAAGTAATATGATAGCCCTTCGTTAAGATTGGCAACTTGTACAGTTATTTGTAAGAGCACCATAAGCAATAAAATCAACAAAAGGTTACATCAAAATAAAATCACCATATTCATCCATGCCATCACCACATTATTAGTTTCATTATGTGTACATGAAATAGAAGTATGAGGCGAAAGGAAATTGCAATAACAAAATTTTTCCTAGCCATAAGTCTAAAGTTAGTAATCTTATATAAGAATGTCAAGAAGAGGCACCAGGATGTAAGATTGCACATGAGTTTACCATAAGTGGTTTTATAATCTTGCATATTTATAAAAAATTGAAGGGGTTTTTTAATTCAAAAAGTGAAAAATACATACTTTTAAGAAGTACTTTTATCACCTCAAAATTTATAAACAATCTAAGGGGTCTTTTAATTCAAAAAGTGAAAGAATACATACTTAGAAAAACGTACTTTTATCATCTCAAAATTTATAAAAGGGATGTATCTAGATTGCAAAATTCCATATGGGGTTTCTACATAGTGCCTTCCCTAAGAGAATGGCCAAATATAGTATAGAGCAATAGGGAAGGTTATGTAACAATAATGTACGACCTTATGTGCATATTTCAAACACAGCTTTATTTCCTCATTTAAATATTTTGCATGTATCCTATCACTTTTTTGTATCTTATTAAAAGGAACATTCACTAGACTCCTTAAATTACACACTTTTATAGTAGCTACTGTATTTATGATAATTATTCTTCAAAACCAATTGTCGCACCCTTGACATCATGGAGTTCTTCTTTGCTGTCCCAATTTTATAGCTTGAATACCCTTATCATGTTGATCTCTGATTGTATTGTTTGGACCTCATTGATCTGGAAACATTGGTGTAGTAGTAAGTTATATATTTTTTTCCATATAGCCTATGAGAGAACAAAGTATTATTGTATCCTTGTCCTTGTCCACATGACTATGCCAAGGTCCTCCTCCATGGTTATGTTCTTTCCAAAATATGTATGACTTTTTAAAATGCTATGGACACCTTATTCTCATGCCATTCAAGAATAAGACAAATTAATTGAGTGAACTAGTACTTATTGGTGGCTTGGTTATGTTCTTTCCAAAATATGTATGTGCTATAGACACTTAATCTCATGTTATTCAAGAACAAGATAAAACAGTTAAGTGAACTGGTACCTACAATGGTGGGTTGGTGACATGATACTTGTCATTTAGGGAGAGGTGGGCAAGGCCACCAAAAACAATGAAGTCCTCCTTGATAAAAGGAGTTTCTTTTGTGGTTTCACTATACAAGAGCATACTATAGCTAATGACTCGTAGAGCTAGCAAATTATACACCGAAAATAATGTAAGCATTGTATTATTGCATCATTTTAAACAACAAAAAAGTTAAAAATTTTGAGGTCTTTTATAGGCATTATGTTGTGATGCTAACAAGTATCATTAAAGAAATATTGCATGAGTCAAATTGGGACACTCTTAAAAGACTTTTATAGTCAATATTACCACATTGTTATAGTGTACTTGATGAAAAGGTATTTTCCATGCTTTTATTTATTATCACCATCCTCAATCACTTCCCCCTTTACCTCCACTTCCTCATCCTCATCCTCATACTCTTCTCTCCTACATCTTCATCCACCTCTTCATCATCTCTTTATCCACTTCTCCTCTCTCCTACATATTTATCATTACCACCACAATCCCTAAGTATCCAAGCGGTATTGAACTTTGGGAACTTTGGGTTTAATAAAGTGGATTCCGCTAACTTGAAAAGTTCATGCTTTGCTTTTAACAAAGGAGTTGGATCAAACTATTCAATCCCTTCGGGATGCTTTGCATGTAACAATGGAGAATATTTTGCACATGGATGAGCATTTAGACTAAAGGTACCCATGGTCATTCAAGAGTCTAGGGATGAGCAATCATCTTCCATAAAGTGGCATTCTAGAAGAGAAAAGGAAGTGATGTGCAAGTTTTGGAGCAATTCCAAAGTTTTGAAGCACATGTCCCTCTACGTTTTAATAACTCACTTAATAAATATCTAATTATTTAAATTAATAACAAGATGTACTAGAGCTAAAGATGTGTGATGAAAGAATAAATCATTCAACCAATGTGTAAGATGAAACAAATAGGTACCATAACTAGTCACCATGTTTTATTTAAACCATTGATGCAACCAATTGATGTAAGATATTTTGTTTAAATGAAACTAACAAATTTATTTCAAACATTGATAAACTTTTAACAGAAAAAGAGAGATAAAATCATGTAGTTGAGATGTAGACTAAAAGAGAAAGAATATTTAGAAGTAGGAGCATAAATGGATAGAAGAAGTAGAGGAAGAAGATGATGACAACGAAGAAGAGAATGCTTCCAACTTCTTCTTCTTCTTGTATTTCTGTTTCCATCTTCTTCTTCTCATATTTACTGTTGTTATTTTTATTCTCATAACCTAGTAGAAGTAGACTAGAAGATGATCGTTCAAGTCAACAACTTACCTTGCCATTGCCAAAACAAGTGTCGTTGTTGGGAGCTTTGCCTTAGAGCTGTAAGTTGTAATGTCTTGCACTTGTGGGTGTGCTAGCCCATCATTCGTATCATCACTCCATTGTCACACCAGAGAGCGTCCATGGCTATGGGTGTGGAGGAGAGCTCTAACCACCTAGATGGAGGAGAGCTCTAACCACCTAGATGGGTGTGGAGGAGAGCTCTAACCACCTAGATGGAGCCAAGAAGAGGTTTACCTTCATAGTGGTTCTCACTTAAGAGGTGGATAGAAAAGCTCATAAGAGAAAGAAGCCTACAATCAAACCTATCCATGCATGAATCTAGAACTCTATGCAAAGATTCAATGAAACACAAGCAAGCAAGAGAGTAGGGAGGAGAGGGAGAGCTCACAAGTATTCTATTGCAAGGGGAATGATTGTGTAATGTCCAAATTATCTTATATATAGATGGCTAGTGTTCACACTTGGCCAACCATTACCTAAAAATGGTCCATGACCCATATTTATAACCTTAAGTAAGTATATACATGAAGTTTACTTCATTTGGCATTTAGCAGAGGGGCCATGTCATATATTCCAATGCCATCTACAAAAGATAGGCTTTCATTACATATGGGTAAGACGGTGAAACATCTTATGGTAGTACAGTGAGAGCAAGACCATGTTGATTGGAGTGGTTAACATACCCCCCTTCCTAATGGTGAATGTGTCCTTATGTCACCAAGCTTATCTGATGATGATGCTAGTTTCGGATTGCAAATTTTGGAGAGGTGTGGATGGTCAAAGATGTGTCAATAAAGTTATCTTACAAGGTTTTTAGTTGTAGGCAAGGGACCAATCCACCTAGTGTAGGACTTGTTGGAGATAACATGTGTTGGCCATTTAGGTAGGAAGTTTGTGGAGGCTACATGTGGGGTAGTTTTGGTGTAGAAGTGCATGATGTAAGGCTATATGTGGGGTAGCGTTAGAATAGAAGTTTGTCGAGGCTACATGTGGCGGCATAATGTTGGCATGCGACTGCTTGATGTGAGGCCTCATCTCCATGGTTGTAAGTGGTTTGGGTTCATATAGGGAAAGTGGTAGAAGGGGCCCATGCCTTTGTGGGTTCTTACATCAGCATTTGATTAACTCTATTGGTGATGGTGGTACAAAATTTGATGGCATGGTTGTATATGGTTCCCAAATCTCATGGTGGTACTAGAGATTGCACTTCTTTATTGCTTGTTGCATCTTCGATGGTGAGGCTTTTGTTGTGTTGCTTATAGTCAAAGAAGAGAATTTGAAGATGTAGACCTCCTTGTGAGGTTGATGTTTGGGAGGTGCTCTTCATCTCTCCTAGCAAGGTTTTGGATCATTATAATGGTTTGAGGGGGTTGCCAACATGGTGAGGTGAGAGGAGTGTTGAGTTTAGGGATTACATGCACAATGAGGGCATGTATTTGGGAAGACAAGGCTTGGGATGTTAAAAGGTTCGAGGTGTCTTCATCCATCAAGGTTATGGTAATCATCTCATGGAGATCGAGTGTATCGGTTTTCTTTTGGCAACTAATTAGTTCTAGGGATTACATGCTGTGAGGGCACGTATTTGGAAGAGATGGCTTGGGATGTTGAAAGGCTCAGGGTGTCTTCATCCATCAAGGTTACAGTAACCATCCCGTGGGAAATCTTGAGTAGTGGTTTGCTTTTGCCAACTCATTATATAATCCATGGCCACAATCCTCCCCTTTTGAGTGCTCTTTTCCATTGCTCCTATGGCGTCATATATAACTCGCAAAATGCAGGTTTAGAACTATGCTTCAAAACAATTGATGGTGGTTATCATATAGTTCCAATGTAGAACTATGTTTCAAAACAATCAACCGTTATGATTTAGCAATTGTTACCATGGTGAGGGTAGTTGTGGATGGTATTAGGAGTGGGTGGCTTAATGTCCCCAAGACATAAGAAGGTTGTAAGACTAGCCCTGGTGTCGACAATCAAGGCTAGCCATAGAGCTACAGAGTCTTCTCAAGGAAACTCTAGCTCGAAGTGAACCAATTCCATTGCTATTGTTTCTATTTTAAAAAACACACCTAACATGAACATGGATGCTATTTTGGAATGAATGCATAAATAGTCTAAGTAAAAAATCTCCAAGAGTGGCTATTTTTAAGACATATTTTTTCGAAGAAATATAGTTCTAGTGCATAGTCTCTAAAGCAAGCATCAACGAGTAATGACCACATATTTTACCTATAATCATTTAGAGTGGTTGATATAAAGAAATTAATTTCTTGAAATATTACCAATATTTGACTTTTAATCATGATAAATCTAGCATCATGAGACATGTCTAGTTTCTAATTTTATGATGATAAAATGAAAAATCTAACCTAGATCCATTCATGAGATTTAAGTAAATATGTGACCTAATTAAGGAAACTTTATCATATTGATACTAGAGTAATGAATAAAAGAAGTCGTAGAGTGTTCTCAGTAAATTAATATCATTTAAATAAATACGTTACTTTAAAGAAGATAAAGAACATATAAAAAAGAAAGTATGTCTTATTCAAGTAGACTAAATTTAAAAAAATAATACTTTTATATGATTTTTGTGTTATATAATCCTAAAGGAAAATGGAATTCAAAAATAAAGAATAAAACATAAATATTTTTATTAAAGCACCACATAAATATCTAATTTTAAAAATAATTAAGAGAGGAATTATAATATTATATTGATTTATAAGATAAATTTTATGTAAAGTATCACTAACATAAGGTTTTTATGTCTTTACAAAAAATAGTTAAATTAGAAATCTGTTGTAAATGATAAGATTTATATAATTTAATGTCTTCAAATGGCTTTTTCCCATGGATTTACGTGGTTAAATTGAACACCATATGTAGGCGTTATGGCTATTTTGAAAACTTGCAAACTTAGTTTCGCCAGCAAAACTATGTTTGAAGAGTAGAAGTCGTGCATTTCTACCTTGAGGTTTTGACATACAAGAAAAAGATAGCATAATTTTTGAGAGTGCAAAAGGCCTCGCATAACAGAGCAAGCCACTGACAGTGAAACAAAGTGTGTAAGAGCTATGGAGCGAGAGTGAGAAAAAGCAAAAGCTAGCTAGAAGAGTAGTACGGTAAAGAAAAAGAAGCATGGCCACGGCTCCCTGGCCATGCAGCCAAGCCTGTGTGGAAGGTTAGCTAGGGCATAGCAATGATCAAGGGGGCATGGAGGCCCCCCGCCTAAAGGGAACATGCAAGCTACCACAATTCTCACCGACACTCAAGGATGATTTTTGGCGGGCTAAGTCAACCTTCAAAATGATGGGTTTAGTAGAAATAATGTCCCTTTTTTCATAAGTTACCTTATTTTTTGATGGTCACTCAAAATAACTGACTATATTTTACAAACAAAATGCCCAAAAATAGGCCTGGTGCCCATCAAAAAGAAACTCTACATACACCATCTCCACGCCAACACCTTTAATGTAGTCCTAGAATAATGAAACACATCAAAGTCCTCAAATTTGTGCCCTCGGTCCTTGCTCACAAAGGCTCAAGATTGTCACGTACTCACCATTCTAGACGAACTGATTTCATGCCAACCGGAAAATTGGGCTAAAGCCTTTACCAGTGAACTTCATGCACCTCTTGGATGCCATTCACTGAATCCCATGCTCCAAAGCCATCCACTAAAGCCTTTACTACAAAGACACTGGTGCCATGCTACCCACCATGTATTTGTCATGAGATGCCGAGCTGCTCCTTACCGTTCATCCTGCAATGTTGGTGTGGCTATCTCCTTTTATTGCCTCCAACCAATTTGCCGACCAGATCCGTCTAGTCTCTAGTGAACAAGTGTAGAGAGAGAGAGAGAGAGAGAGAGAGAGAGAGAGAGAGAGAGAGAGAGAGAGAGAGAGAGAGAGAGAGAGAGAGAGAGAGAGAGAGAGAGAGAGAAGAGAAAAGGCATCACCCCCCAAGTTGGTACTACCTAAGATAAGCACACACCTACTTGGGAACCCAATAACCAACACAAGAACATGAGTTGGAACAACCACACAAAGAACAAGCTATTGTACAAGCCCCAAGTGAAGAGATGAACTAGGCACAATACACAAACCAGGTACAAATTCGAGTAAGATGTCACAAACCCAAGAAGATAAGCCTGCAGTCAAAACCAAAGAAAGTTAACAACACTGGATGTGCCAAGGTCTTGATCTTTACATATTAAAGGTGCCTAAAGGTTTAGTTGTGTCAAAGTTTGGTCGTGGTGCCTTTCCCATTGTCAAACTTTAATGAGGTATTGAGAGATGTAAGGCTCTTCTAGCAAGATGCTTGGTTGATGATGCAACCATGCGGGATCTCGACCTCCATTGAATTATCTAAACTATAGTGAATTAATGAAGTGCAAGGTGAGAGGGAGATCCATGCTCCATGATGATTGGTTTCGAAAGGTCGTGAGCCCGACCTTGTCAAGGTAGAAGGCTACTTTGGGTAGTTAGAAGATGGTTTGACATTCTGCCGATGCATAGTTGACCCTAAAGTGGTGGTGTGGCCAAGGGGGTTTTGACTTGGGCATGATGGTTTTTCCTCAAAACTTTCAATAATGGCCGGGGACTACAAGAGAAGAATGGATGTAATGCAGTTAGTGGGTGCTAGGTTAGTTTGCTTTGTGCACTAAGCACCCCCGAGAATGGGTGGGTTGGTTAGATTTAGAATAGGGATGTGTGCAGGCTTTGGTGTAGGGATTTGGACTTTTTGGCTAGAAGCCCTTGGACTTTCTAGGGTATGCTTTTGGACTATCTGAGCATGTACCTGCTGCAAACAATCCTAGCTAAACCAACTCTACCCTTTATGGGAAGCACTCTACCCACTTAGTGGGGAGCCAATATAAACAGTGAAAGGAGGGTTTATAATTTTTTTCCTCACTCACTAGTTTTTAGGAAAAGGGGTTGCATCAACGTTTCTTCATGGGGTTCTTACCAGATCTTTGGTGCTTATAGGATGCCATCTTTTTCTTCTCTTACTACTAGTGGGGGTAGTGGAAATGGTCTACTCGTTCATGGTGATGGATTTCCATAGAAGAGGGTCATACACACTATGATCCTTATAAGGTCTTACATGAGAGATATGCAAGGCTAGTTCATGCTTAGGAAAACAATCACATTTACATATGTAAATGTGAACAATCCTTGAAAATAGACCTAAAAATATGAAAGATTTGCCTAATTAGTCAAGGGATACTTGTAAACGAGTTCGATACAACCATTTACACCGCTCATCTATAGAGTTTGATACAACCATTCAGACAGCTCATCTATAGAGTATGCAACCTGGGTTGAGGTATTCTCACACCAACCATTAAGACCACTTTGGCCGACATCTGTAGAGTATGCAACAAGTTTTTGGGATGATGAAGATGAGGAAAAATGAGCCCCTCCTAAAGTTTAACAACTATGAGGATTTGATTCACACTCTAGAAAAACCATGGATACACTGTCACTTTCATCATAGAAGCTTGGGATAAAGTTTACACAGTTGGATGGTAAGGGGACGAGCATTTTCTAAGTAAAAACTTTCGAGCATTTGAGGATGGTGAAATTATCGATTTAGAAATGTCTTCCTTGTTTATTTAGTTTTTAAAAGAAATATACACAATGCATGTTGAAATGCAAAATAAAGACTCAAAATTGGAACTTTTCTCAAAATGTTCTCAAAAGCTCTTTACCTCTATTCAAAACTTTTTTTGGTGAAAAAATAGGTTTTGTGAATTCCTTAAAAATATTATTCTTATTTTTAAAAAATGTACTTATGCATGTTTTTAATACAATTAAAAATCCCTAAATTATAACTTTACCCATAAATTTTGAGAGGCCCTTCACCTCTTCTCAAACCTTACTTTTTGTGGGAAAAATATGTATGAGACAATTAGAAGTAGGAGAATTTTTCTTTAGATATGCATATTAATTATTATTATTTTTAAAATAGAAAGAATAATACAAGTTATTGAGTTCTATGTCAAGTTCTTAAGAGGAAGCCAACATAAATGTTTCTCTTTGCATATTGTTTCCCACAACCATTAGTCTTATGTGCCCCACTAGGCACTCTTCAATAAACACACATGCTCCAATGCATGCCTACCAAAACCCCTTACTAAGAGGTGTGTATAAACCCCCATAACTACCATATCCACCTCTGGTACTGCCACCTTAACTGGTTTCTCCAAGAACCACACGAATACAATAATACTCAATGACTCTATCTGTAAAGACATAAACTTAGGAACATGAGATCTATGAGTCTTATGAATAGCAAGACCTATACAAGCATCAATAGTATGATCCTTATGCCTAAATAGGCTTCACCCATAAACTCTACCTTTGGTTGAAGCCATGGTACAACAACAAAGAGTAAGATATGTGAACAATATGGTACATAAGCCATTGATGCAAGTTATCAATACAATGCTTTTGATGCAAAGGCCCACACCATATTGTGGAGTGCCCTCACAAAGACCTGCATTGATTCCCACAAGTGCTCCAAGTACTCCAAATCCCATGCCAAACCCCAATATAATTCCTTATGGAGGCACATGTTGTAAGTGCGGATTTGAGCATGCTTACAAGGATTGTACCAACAGAGTGACAATCATCCTAGTGGCATAAGCATATGTTTCCATGTCATAATGAGCCTTAATTTGTTGAGTGTACAAGGAGGACTTATTTGTGTAGTCTCTCTAAGGAGGACTTATTAATATAGTCCCCAAGCCAAAATGAGGACAGTAGCCAAGAGAACATCCAATGAGCAGAAAGCTCAAGCTTCAACTTTGAAGCAAGCAGTAAAAGGGCCAGAGGAGAAAAACCCAAAGAGTGCATAGGCTAAAAAACAATAACTAGAGGTCCCAAAGAAGAAGACCTCAAAGAACACATGAAAATGTAATACACGATCGGTTATCAAAGAAGAAGACCTCAAAGAACACATGGAAATGTAATGCACGATCGGTTATCAAGGACAACATGTCGTGACTTATCAAAAGTTGTTTTGATAAGATCTCAAAGCTATCTCCCCTAAGGAGACAATGAGCAATTTCTAGCTCAAACGTACTATTCCCAAAGAAAGGAAGCCCATGTATTACAAAAAACTTCTAGAGAATCTTAAGGAGTACCCCAACCCCATGTTGGAGAAAGAGAGAATGAAATTAGCCCAAGAGCTTGTGAGTAAGTTACATGCTAAAATAGAGCCACTTCTGAAGCAAGTGGTCCCTAACCCCATAACAGAGTGTATCCCCGACCCATACCATAACCAATCATAAAACTTCTGAGGGAACCTCAAAGCATGTGCTAAAGGCTTAAAATTCTCAAGTGGTCATAAGAGAGTCACTTCCCTCTCTAGAGCCTCTACCTCTGGAGCCAATCCAACTAGACCCCATATTGTTAGATGCAATGCAAGAGGAGAAAGTTGTCCTCCCATGGGTCATCATAATTACCATAACATTTTCTCTAAGCTAATTTTGGTGAATGACTTCATTCCACCTCCTTCCCCTTTAGAGGTACTACTTCCTAGGGAAGGATCACTGCACATCCCTTACACATCGGTAGGTTCAAGCCCACATTAGAGTGAGTACAAACCAAGCGAGTGCAAATAATATCACCTATGGGACATAGTAGGACTCATAGCCTATCCTTGAAAGTCCAAGTTTTGATAAGTTCTCTTTTGCAAGGAAACTCTCAACTTTAGAGGAGTGACTTCTCTGACTACATGAATGGGAATTTAAGAGTCCATATAACCTAAACCTCAAGAGGAGAAGGATGAACCGTGCCACATTGATCACCCTCCCTTTATAAACAAAGACAAAGGATAGGCGAAAGTTCCCATAAACAAGTTGAGTCACTTGTTTGAGAGCAACGAAATGAACATTGTGTTACTTATCATGCACCAAAGAATGATGAAGGATTTTGTTGGGAAGACTTGGGGAATTCCCCACTCATAGGTACAAAACTTACCCCAAAGGTCTTAATCTTTGCAGCTTGCAGGATACTCAAAGTTTTGTTGTGTCCTCCCATTAGCAAGCTTGTTCACACGAGGCTTGTGCCTATGAGTGTAAACTTAGCTAGAAGGTCTTAATCTTTGCATCTTGTAGGATACACAAGGGTTTGGTTGTGTTCTCCTACCATCAACAAGCTTGATCACAGGAGGCTACCACCATGCATTTATGGTGATGGGTTTCCAAAGAAGAGGGGACCATACACCATCTTGGAAGGCCATATATGAGAGAAGCTAGGCAGGGTCAAGATTTGGGAAACCAATCACATTTACATATGTATAAAAAATCCTTAAAGACAAACTTGAAGATAAGGAAGAGCATGAGGTATTCTCACCAATGAGTCTCTTGTAAACAATCCTTGAAGAAAAACTTGAAGATAAGGAAGAGGGTGAGGTATTCTCGCCAATGAGTCTCTAAAATATACTGTCCAAACCACTTCAATCAATATGTGTAAATGTTGCCACAACAAGTTGTTGGATAGTGAAGATGAGAACCAAGATATGAGCCTCTTCTAGAGCCTGATGACTCTCAGTATTATATTCTTGTCTTAGTAAACCATGGACACTCTTCCGTGAAAACTTGGAACAAGGTTTGCAAGATTGGATGGGATGAAAAGAACCTCCCTATTCATGCTTAGAGGGAGAAAATAGTGACTCCGGACCATGCGTAGCTACTAATTCATCTAGCGAGGACTCCTCCATAGTCACCTGGCCCCAAGAAGGAGAAAATAGAACATGGGATGTGGTTGGTGGTGGGCCACTCTTATGGGGCCACTCGTTTTTATGATGGGCTAAAAAAGAGCCACCCTAGCACTTTAATGGATCCCTAGAAAGCTTCTAGAAGCTCAAGTCTCGTTCCAAGGTCGAAGAAAATAGTGTCCCGGGTAGGGCTCTATAAACACACCCTCAAATTTCAAATCTAAGTGGGTGTGGGGAGAGCAAAAGCAATACTTTCGATGCTAACCCAAAAATTAAGCAACAGAAGTGGAGAACTTTGAAGCCTACCGATGAGAATAAATCTGCTAAGTGGGATGAACGTCACACAAAGATGTGGTATTGTTAACTTGATCCTTGCTCGATCTCCTAGTCAAGATGTGGTACTCTTAACTCGAGCCCCATTGGATCCCAATCAAGGCAAGTTTGATGCCAAAGCAAAGACCTTAACAACCACCATTCGTTCCAAAGAGCCTACCTCTATGAGCATAAATTTGCAAAGTTGGACAAACCTCATGCAAAGGTGTGGCACTCTTAACTTGAGCCCCGTTGGATCCCAATCAAGGTGTTAGAAGCTCAAGGCTTATACAAGGGAACCACGTCTATTAGGGTCCCAAAAACCTTATTATTTGTACCAAAACCCCCTAAGCCAAAAGAGCCAAGTGACAGCCCCATGCCACCCAGTAGTCAACACTCCAATGGATCCCAACAAAGCTACTGGAAGCTCAAGGCTTCTATGAAGGGAACCCAACAAAGCTATTGGAAGCTGAAGGCTTCTATGAAGGGGACCCCTACGTTTGGGTTCTAAGGTCAAAGAAAACTGTGCCCCAAGTCTCTATAAACACACCCTCAAATTTCAAATCCAGGTGGGTTTGGAGACCCAAAGCCATGCCTCCGCCAAACCTCAAAGTTTAAGAAGATGTGGAGAGCACGAGCTAGCCCTTAACTCATGTATTGATACTATTAATGAAGCAGTCAGAAGACTACCGACAAAGTAGTTCAAAGAAACCGTGTTGACTCATGTGTTGAAACCGTGTTGACTCATGTGTTGAAACCACCAACAAAGCAGTCGGAAGAAATCGTGGACATTTCACCAAGTCTATGTGTGGTGGTTGCACCCTAATTAATCCAAATCAAAGAGGAGCCACCCTTGGTGTCAAGCCCCTGATGAGAGCTGCATACGCACTTCCTTGGCACTGTCAAGTATCCCCAAAGATCAAAGGGTTCACCAAGCATCAACCCCCTTAGGCTCAAAGGGATCACCACCACGGTCCCACACGGTTCTTCGTCTTTGCTCATTGAAGTCCATATGGTAAGCCACAAACCTTAAAACTCCGTTGTACATATATAATATAATACCAACATCCAAGCACCACCATGGTCCCACACGGTTCTTCGTCTTTGCTCATTGAAGTCCATATGGTAAGCCACAAACCTTAAAACTCCGTTGTACATATATAATATAATACCAACATCCAAGCATACAGTTGCATCTATCAAGAATGATAAAAAATATAAAAATCCAAATCAAACTAAAAACAACAAAAAACATAAAAATTTGCACATACAAACCCCGCAAACATGTGCATCCACACTTACATATTACAACATGCACACATGCACGCATGTACATGTATACACATGCGCTGTGCCAAATCCAAAAACACATACATCCACTCACAAACACCCATGTGACACCTGTCATGTAGACAAGTCTTCTATAAAGACTTCGAATCACTTTTACAATCATACCTTGAATGTTGTATACATCAGCCACCATTGAAAAGTAGCAAAAGCATTTGTTTGTCTAAAGAGCATGACCCCCTATATAGAAAAATGTCTTCCACATCACGATAATGCAGTCTTGTGTTGGTCTTTCCTGAGGAGATGGACAATTGATTATACCCTAAGAAACCATCCAAGAAGCTATAGGCCTCTTCTCTATAAGCTTCTTCTCTGATTAGTCCTCCCCAGGGATATGGACCGTAAGAAACCATTTAAGAATCTATAAGCTTCTTCTATGGTTACTCTTTCTAGGACATGTTTAATTCAAGGCCAAGGATAATCATCTTTCTAGGACATTAGGAGAAATTTGGACTCAAATCGGACCCTTTAAGGATTGCTACACATTCTCTCTCTACAAAAATGGGTGCATGGTGAAAATTTTGCAAATCAACTCAGAGGTGAGTGGATTTTGGACATTTGGAATCTACTCTTCGAGGCCTTTCCAATGATATATAGCATGATGGCAATTTTGTATATTCAAGAAGTCTCCAAATTTAGGGACTTCTTGAATATACAAAATTGCCATCATGCTATATATCATTGGAAAGGAAGAGTAGATTCCAAACGTCCAAACTCCGCTCACTTCTGAGTTGATTTGTAAAAATTTTATCATGCACCCATTTTATAGAGAGATGATGTGTAGCAATCCTTAAAGGGCCCAATTTGAGTTCAAATTTTCCCTAATGGAGGAAGGAAAAAGGATAATTATCTTTGCATGTTGCAGCACTGATCTTCTTCAAGTCCACACACACCCATAGTTTTCCATTCTTTTTGGGAATAATAACAATGAGAGAAATCCAATTAGTGTTCTCAATCTCATAAATGAGTTCTATAGTAAGGAGTTTATCAAGTTTCTCCTTGACACTTTGGGTTCATTTGATAAGGCTTTTGTAGTGGGGTTGGGACCCTTCAATGATGGGGATGATATATTCCACCACTTATGGTGCAACTCATGGTGGAACTCCCTTGATTTCCATGTATTTCCAAGTAAAGAAATCCCTAAATTCCTTTGTCAGTAATTCAACTAATTATTATGGTGCAACTCATGGGGTGGAACTCCCTTAATTTCCATGTATTTCCAAGTAAAGCAATCCCTAAATTCCTTTGTCAGTAATTCAACTAACTCTTTTTCTTCATCTCAATAATTCCAAGTTGGTTGAATTACTGATGAATTCCTTCATCAGTAATTCAACCAACTCTTTTTCTTTGCCAGGAGCAATAAAGACTAGTTTAGGATCCTCACCAAGTTTTGTCATATCACAATAGTATATAACTTGAAATGTTCCAAAATTGGTCTTAGATCTAGCTCTTTGCCATCTTTTTCTTCTTCTTTTAAGCTATAATCCTTTTGCCTTTGTTTTCAACAACTAAGGCTTTATTTAATTCTTCACTCCATTTATCATAGAATTTCTCATGTACTTTAGTGGCTTTGGTGAATCTTAACTGCTGTTACAAGTATCGATCAATTTTTTTTGAAGAGTATCATTGCACATAGCATGATAGCACTTTTTCTTTAAGTATTCCTTGGGCATAAACCTTTCAATTTTCTCTCACTTTTAGAATTATTTACACTTGATGATGCACTTTTTGAGTCATCAAGGGTTCCAGCCTCTAGCATGAGTAGTGAGGTAGGTCTATTACATCCATCTCTATGTATTTTGTTTCTATTGTTGGCATCACATCAATGGTAGCAAACACATGCATCCAATTTTCACTAAAAGTGGGAGAAGGGCAAGATGTACACATCTCATCCTCTTCGTGATCCATAGACATCGATCCATTTCCTCATGAAAGGTATACCAAAAATGATATACAAGTCTGATTGGCACAAGAATTTCATCACCACAAATGTATGATCCAATGTCCAGTCATCATCATGTACCAACTTAGCTTCCCTCATGAAAAAGGCCTACTATAAATAAATAAATATAATCTAATATGTGATCATCATTTAAAAACTTAGCTTTGCTCATGAAAGATATACCATAGGTGTATGATCTAATGTGTAGTCACATCATCATGTACCACCTTGGCTTCCCTCATGAAAGGCCTACTGAAAATAAATAAATATAATCTCATCATGTACCAACTTGGCTCCCCGCATGAAAGGTCCACCAAAAATTATATCATACAAGTTTGATTGGCATAAGAAGTTTATCGACACAATGTATGATCAACTGTAACAAAACATAAAGACTCTTACCTTTACATTTTGCAAAACTCCCATTTGTCTTACTATTAATGTTCCATATGCCATCTTTGTTCTAATGTAGGTTTTTCCCATTTTTCCCAACATCTTTTGGTGATAATGCTGACCCTTTCTTGTTTACTGAGGATTGTAGTTGCAAACTATCCATTATTATGGTAGGTTGAAATTATGGCATTCATCTTATCACTTTAATAGTAAACTACCAAGTTGATTTAGTGGAATCTGAATAAATCAAAGAACACTACCATTCTTCCTTGGCTAGTGGAGTGAAACTTTAGTATGATGTTGAGGTATGTCCCTTTCTTTGTTAGCTCTTGGTTCAAAGCTACCATCTACCTACTCCTTAACATCTTTCCACAATGTCCCTATTGGCATGATGATGATAAGAATAAGAGTGGACACCACATCCCATGCTCTCTCATTGGTTTCTTATTCCATGGTAGTATTTTCTATGTAATCCTCTAGAAAAAAGAGCAATTGGCTTTGATCTTGGCACTAGAGGCATTCTCAATTGGCTTAGATCTTGGCACTAGAGGCATTCTCAATTCATCAATGCCCAGAGCTTGGAAAAGTGTGGTGCCTGACATGATTTAAGCACTTTCAGCTAGGGTAAACCTTGATGGTCCTAGTCTTGCTCCCAATCCCTCACTAGAGATTCACCCAAAGCGAGGATGATTTCACACATTTTTCATGAAATTCTTGGTGCTACTCACTGAGCTTGTTGGCGAATTTGAAATTGGAGGATTGTAGCTCCTATTTCTAGGGATTCTGTTGTTCCTCCACCCAAGTTTGTATTTATTTGGCTCATTTCTTCCCAAAGATCCTTACTTGAGGTAGTTTCAAAGAAAGCTTTCCTTCTCAGTAGGGAAGCACATTGTTGAGATTTGAATGTCACAATGAAGGACCAAATGTTGGGCGAGTTTGAGGATGTATGATTTAACACGCTACATAATCGACAAACCAGATTTTATTTCCACAATAATTAGGTCAAACCAAGTTTGTATCAAAGAGTTTGTTTCAGGTGAATCAGTCTCTAGCACTCCCTATTGAAGCAAGTAACTCTCTAGTGCTCATTGCTGAAAACCAAGTCTGAACAGATACAAACCAAATGAAGTAGATCTAAACGAATTAACATGTATACGTGTGTAGTAATGTACACGTTATAAAAAATAATAGTTTGTTTTATTTTTTAAACTTTTGCTTTTCTTTTTTTGGGCTCATTTGAGTTTGGGTATAGTTGGCTCATGTGGGTCTAGTGAGCTCATGTCATGTATGGGTTGGCTCATGTCATGTCTTGCTAGGCTTTCTAGGTAGGCTCACACAAGTCTGAATAGGCTTACATCACATCAAATTTTGACTTATACAATTTTGACTAGCTAGGCCTATGTATATTTATTTGTTGGTGATGTAGGCTCTCACGAGGGTTTTTTGAATTTGGGTCTCATGTACTAAGAAATTCTGTTATGTATATAAGAGATTTTTGAACAAGCCAACCCATTGCCATACTGCCCTTAGGGGGAGCTTTTTTTACGAACAAAACCTTTCACTGTCTAAATCTTTTGAGGAAAAACATCCATCGACTATAAACAACACCTGCTATAGCAACCTCGTCAACCAGATGAACAAGTAGGTGCAATTGAAGTATACAAGAGGCCTCGAGATGGGGAGGAAGGTAGATAAAGCATGCTATATAGGCTTCTTTCCTTGTATAGAAATTATGCAAGAAGCTCATGCATAGGCTTCTTGCAAGCTCTATGGATAGACTTCTTGCAAGCTCTATGCATAGACTACTTGCAAGCTTGCATGAAGCTTATGCATAGAGAATGCATAGGCTTTTTGTTGCAAGCTCTATGCATAGGCTTCTTGCAAGCTTGCATGAAGCTTATGCATAGATCTTGCATAGGCTTCTTGCAAGATTTATGCATAGGCTTCTTGCAAGCTCTATGCATAAGCTTCATGCAAGCTTGCAACAAGAAGCCTATGCATAACCATTGTAAGAAGCCTATGAAGCCTTTTGATTAGGTTTACCTCTATGAAAGCTTTATGCATAGCCTTGCAAGCCATTGTGCTTAGGCTTACCTCTATGCAAGCTCTATGCATCAAGCTCTATGAATACATGCGTAATGCATCTAGCTCTATTATGCATGCTTAATGAATGCATGCTTCTATGCATCTAGCTCTATGAATCAAGCTCTATGCATGCATTAAGCTTCTTGCATTAAGCTTTATGCATAAGCCTATGCTTAAGGCTTATGCATAAGGCCTATGCCTCAGGCTTATGGATAAGGCCTATGCTAAAGCTCTATGCATAAGGCTTAAGCTTAGGCTTATGCATTAGAGCTTATACATAGAGCTTCAAGCTTATGCAAAGAGATTGAAGCTTTAAGCTTATGCAAAGAGTTCATTCTTTTTTGATGTGGAAGGCTATGCTTAAGCCTATGCTTAAGCCTATGCTTAAGCATAGCCTTACGCATTAGAGCTTATGCATAGAGCTTCAAGCTTATGCAAAGAGATTGAAGCTTTAAGCTTATGCAAAGAGTTCATTCTTTTTTGATGTGGAAGGCTATGCTTAAGCCTATGCTTAAGGCTTATGTATAAGGCCCATGCTTCAAGATTATGGATAAGGCTTATGCGCAAGTTCTATGCATAAGGCTTAAGCTTAGGGAAAGAGATTGAAGTTTATGCATAGAGCTTCAAGCTTATGCAAACAGATTGAAGCTTCAAGCTTATGCAAAGAGTTTGTTCTTTTTTGAATGTGCATGCATGGAGTTTAAATGAGTGCTATGCATGCATGGAGCATACATAGGCACTATGCATGCATGCATATAGATCATGCATAGAGCTTTTCTCATAACTGTGTTACTAATCACTTTTTCTCATGTTATGTTTTGTAGTTCTTGCATTGTTGTCCTCTTATTGGGCTTGACATTGTCGAGGTAAGTTCTCTTATTCATGTAATCATTTAGGGTTAACTATATTGCATTCATATAAGCCTTAAGGAAGCTTATACATAAGCCTTATTCATAAAGCTCTATACATAGGGCTTACGCATAAAGATATGGGACATTATTGTAGGCCTTCTAGAATGTTGGTTAAGTCAAGTTAGGAGTGGTTATCCACGCGTAAATGGTTATAGTGGAGGGGGAGCCCTCGATCTTTTCACTATCCTTCTTGTGTAAAAGAGAATTTGCCTTTGGCTTTAATAGTGGGGAGCATGTGGAAAGTCCTCAGAAGCTATCATCCAATAGGGGCACTGTTCACCCTACTTGTCTAAGCAGTATTGTAGAAGGTCTCAACAATGTTTAAATATCACAACATGCCTCTTTTGTTTGAGCTTTAATAATTCTTATGTTAAAGCATTCTTGTTTTGTTGCCTCTCTTTTTTTCTTTTTTTCTTTTTTTTTTTTGCAGCTCTTGCACTAATCCTCTCTTTGAGCTTCACATAAGAGCGGTAAGCTCTCTTCTTCTTTTTATTGTTCATAGCATGTTCTTCCTTTATTGCACCCTTGGGTGCTGGGTTTAGGTTTACCTCTATGTATAGGATTATGCATAGGGCTTACGCATAAAGCTCTATGCATGCATACATAAATCTCTATGTATGTATGCATTAAGCTCTTTGCATATAGCTTAATCTATGCATAGATTAAGGCTTAATATATGCATCAAGCTCTATGCATGCATACATAAATCTCTATGCATGTATGCATTAAGCTCTATGCATAGATTAAGGCTTAATATATGCATCAAGCTCTATGCATAGAGCTTAATTCATGCTGCATAGATTAACCTATATGCGTAGAGCTTAATGCATGCATTAAGCTCTATGCATAGAGCTCAATGATTTTGATTCATAGAGCTTCAAATGTGGCTAATATGCTTTGTTTTGTTTGTGTAAACCATGGATCGTACACCCAACGACAAATCCGCATATAGACCCAATCTCTTCACCTTGCCTACACCACAGGCAATGTCCCTAAGCCAATTTTACCATTTCATGTCGTAGATGATCCCCGAGAAAAGGGCTATGACACAAGCCTAGTTTGGGGGAGACACTAGCACTTCTGTGTTGAGATTCAAGCTCGATGTCAGTGTGAGCCAGCTATGCTGGGAGATTAGGTAGGAACATGTGTGAGACATAAATGACCGCGTGTCCAGCTGGTCATAGTGTGTGGACATTAGCTAGGGTTAGTAGAGTGTGGACACAACTCATAGTGTGTTGTGTGGATTATGGATTAGTGCATTATGCTTTGTGTGAGAGTGGACATGGCTTCCCTCTATGGTTAGGGTTTGCAATATACATTAGGGTTTGCTCCTATGTGTGTGTCTCCTCCCCCTCTACTGTTCTTTCAACATGGTATCAGAGCCTTGTGCTATTTATTAGGGTTTATGAGTGAGTGAGTGAAGAGGGAGAAGAAGCTATGAAAAGAAGCTGTGAAGGGTAAGTATAGCATGAGTACATGCTAATCAAAATGCTAATCAAATGATAGATTGTGCATGAGCTCATGTAAAGCATTGTAAGTGATCCTACCTACATCTTTGAAGTTCAAGTCACACCTATCACATCACTTTTACCCCACATTCCATCTAATTGACTCTAAAATGTGTGAGGGTACCTCAACGTCTGGTGGAGAGGCTGAGGGTAGAATGTCATGAATCCAGTGTGCCATGATTTCCTTGGGAAGTGATACATTTGAGGATTAGGTAGTGCGGAGAGTAAAGACTTGGCCCCAACCCTTGGCTTGAGAATACTCACTAAGGGGGTGGGAAGGCTTGGCTATGAGATTAGTATGCAAAGCTCTCCATCAACACTCAAACTTCATCGGCACAAAGATTACATTGCTTCATCGGCACAAAGGTTACATTGGTCAATGTATGATGCAATAAGGATATGCTTTTGATTCTATGCCAAATGCCAAGGGAGCATTGATTGTTGGATTGAGGGCATTGGTGGACACATTTAAGGTGATTTTGGATGCCAAAGTTGCTTGGAAGAAAGGCCGAACATGTGGAACATGCGGAAGGCAAGTGGGTACCAAAAGATCACTTGAGCAAAATTTGTAGATCCACAAAACCCTAATTCAGTAAAATCACATTAGGGCTAGAGTTTATGTGATTATATAGGCTCTAATTACTCCTTTAAACCTTCCCAACAAGCCTTCAACCTCTTTGTTTAGACACCATTTGGATCCCCAACTTGTCGTTTTTCACCGGAGGTCAAACTTGGACCCAATCAGAAACAGCAAGTTATTTGGGAAAAATGACATCATAAGATGTTTGCACATCATTAGGGCTTTCCAACAATTCATTGTACACCTAAATCTAACGTCGTTTGGATGGTTAAACAACCTAGATGGTTTCCTTTGACTAAAAAGTCAACACAGAGTATATATGCACTTTGACTTTGGTCAAATCCTCTTAGGCATAGTTATTACTTATCATCACAAGCTTACACACCAAATTTCATCCAAATCCAGTGAGTTTTGAGTATTGTATAGCCTAATTTCTATTTTCAGCAGTGTTGTATAAACCCTAAAATAGAGAATATCAGGGCTATCCAAAAAACTTATGTTCTTGCACATTTAGAGCTATCCATAGAGTCCTAGATCACCAATTTCCGACACAATTTAAGCCTTTTACTAGCCATTTTTCATTTTCAGCCATTATGTTAAGGGGGCATCCATCTAAGCAAGGGAAGACAGGGAAATGGTGAATGAAGATCATGTAGAGGTTATTGGTAGAGAATATGAATTTACAAGGAAATAACAACAATTCAAAGATGACACATAAGACAAATCATGTGTAAATTGGGACAAGTTTTGCAAATGTGGCCAATGCATCAAATCAATCAGGAGGAGCGAATGCACAAGCGATGCCCGTTTATGACAAATGACATGTCACAAATGATGATGATGAGGAGGATAAGCATGATGGAAACCATGATGCAACCATTTGTGAAAAGCATGATGCAAGAGATTAGGGGCATTTGTAATTACATAAAGAGAATGGATGAAGATAAGTGTGGATCATCTCAACATGTTCGTCATGTTGAAGATAGAGAGAATCATCACCCAAGTTCTCATTCTACTTATGGTGCTATGTGCAACCCGATGTTTCTATACACACCCAATGAGGTCAAAGGCAAGGGTCATGCAGTTCCAAACCCAAGGAATACTCATCAAGGCGATGCTTCAAGACCTCATGTTGAGGAAGATTTTGATGTGATGAGCATGGATATGTTGTCACATGTGATGTACTTGATGGCATTCATGAGATTTCAAATACATGTCACACATATACACCATCACATGATGAGACGATGAGGATGTTGATGATGTTATGGATGCATGCATGGCACATGCTATTGGTTCACATAATGTAGATGCATGTAGTGATGTTTCATTGGATACAGATGCTATGCATGATGATGATGCATCACATACACCGGTTCGTGATATCATATGTATCTATGAGGATGATGGCCATGCACATATGCAGTTGACATGTGGTGACCGTGATTATGTGTATGATATGGATGCTATCCATGTGGATCATGGTGATCATGTGGATTTCATGGATCATGTGGATCATGAGGATATAAGGGCACAAAACATTCATACTGATGATGTCACATGTCACATTGATGTGGACGATGTTGTCTGTGTACCTATTGATATTCCTCATATTGATGGGGATGTGCTAGATACCCATGAGCATGTCATGAATGATGTGGGCCATGATGAGCACATGGGTGATAGGGTTCTCTTCCATGGATCCCACACATTTTGGTCATTGTTGATGGATCCTCTACCACCCGTCCTTGTAGACCATTTGGGGATGTTCATGGGTGGTGATGTTGTACATGTGTTTGGACAGCCATGTATTATGCATGAGGATGGGGATGAATTTATCGAGGTTAGACCTTGTAGGAGGATCAAATTTTCACATCATGTGGATGTGGATGTGGATATGTATCACATGGATGTGGATACGCATGAGGATCATGAGGTTTCTACATGTGATTGATGGCGCATGCTATGGAGTATGAGGTATTTTCCTTTGATGCTCATGGATGCCTATGCATTGCCACACACAGACACAATTTATCAAGCATTCACCTTTGGACATGATGTATATCTGGGGAGCATTTTGTATGTGGGATTGATATGCCATCAAGATGTATTCACGTATGATCCAAGTGGGTGGTTCTATATGGATTATCATGTATCCACAGGGTCCTATGCATGGGTGCATTATCCTTTTGACCCAGGGGGACATTGAATGCATCTCATTGATGGATGTGGTGCATTATACCATCCATTTGATCTAGGAGGAAGCAAGATCGATATGGTCATGGGTCACGAATGGCTTGGATTTCCATTCAATCTAGGCATCATTATCCTTATCGACGACAAATTCTTATCCTATCCGTTCTATCCGGGTAGGCATTGTGGACATGTTTTTGATTACAGATACACCTAGTCCATGATCGTATTTTTGGATTTCGTATATAGCCTCTTGTATATGCTTTGTGCATGACCACACCCTCGATTTCAACGATTTCAAGGATGAAATCGTTTTAGGAGGAGATGGTTTGTAATGAAGTAGATTTGGTTGCACATGCACATGGGGGATGGGGCCTAGGCACTTGGGCTTAAGGTCATTTACATGTGTACTTTTGGGAGCCTTGGGTTATATTAGACATAGGGTTCATGGGCATTGTACCCTTTTTGATCATATTCACTCTATAGACATCTATGTTGTCTTGGTGCTTATGCCCAAGCTTTCATGGTGATCTTATCCCATATGAAATCTAGGATGGTGACCTATACCCTTGTTGTCTACTCCATGTAATGAGTGGGCCTCTTTCTTGCATGTGGTGAGAGAAATAGATGGAGGGGGAGTGAGAGTTAGACATTGTAAGGTAAAGAAATAGAGAAGATTGAGAGGATTGAGAGAGATAAAGAGAGAAGGATAGAAATTTCAAAAGGATAGAGAG